>NW_005353460.1:2590316-2592125 GCF_000412655.1 Myotis brandtii
AAAAAAAAATGCTGGTTTGGTTCAGTGGATAGTGCTTCTGCAGGCGGACTGAAGGGTACTGGGTGGGATTCCGATCAAGGGCATGTACCTGGGTTGCAGGCTCAATACAGGGCCCTGGTTGGGGATTCAGCAAGAGGCAACCAATTGATGTCTCTCACATTAGTTTCTGTCTTTCTCCTTCCCTTCCACTCTCTCTAAAAAAAAAAACAACTCAATGCAAAAATGTTCTCAGGTGAGGATTATCCAAAACATACAAACAAACACCCATCCCCAGTGTGATTATTGAAGGAGTATATGAAGTATTTGTTGAATGAACGGGAAGGGATGGGACTTCGCTTTTTAACTGTTTTAGCAACTCTGCAAGCCAGAGGGTTTATTTTTTATTTTAATTTTTATTGATTGATTATTTTAGAGAGAGGAGAGGAGTGAGAGAAACACCAGTGTGTTGTTTCACTTATTATTCACTCTTTGGTTGCTTCTTGTCTGTGCTCTGACCAGGGATCCAACCCGCAACCTTGCTGTATCAGGAGGAGGTTCTAACCCACTGCGCTGTGGGCTGCCTGTCAGGGCCCCTCAACAAAACCCCTTTGGCGTGCCTTGGCCCCTGCTGTGGGCCGGAGATCCTTTGCTACACCAAAGGTTTGGGTTCCATTCTATCAGGGCACCTACTTAGGTTTCGGGTTTGATCCTCAGTCGGGGCTGACTGCTGCTCAGGAAGTGACGGAGGACCGTTGAGGTCTGTGTGCTCCCGTCATTCGGCGGGGAGCTGGGCTTCCATTGCCGACATGGATGACTCTGATCCCTGCTACTCCTGCTCCTCCATCTAGGACGGCTTCAACTATGGCAGCTGTGTAGCCTCCACCAGCGTACATATCCTCATGGGTAGGTCGACCTTTCCATGGTTTGCCTGGCCCAGCTGCTACGCAGTCGCTTCAGGAGGTGGATTTCCAGGTTCCCAGGGAGAGCGCCCTCTGTGCCGGACTCCCAGGGAGAGCACTTAGCTCCGCCTCCCCTTGGGGCTCCCAGACCAGAGTGCCCGTCCTGTGCAGGGCTCAGAGGGGAGAACCGCTGCAGGAAGGCCTCCTAGCTAGGTGCTGAGAACACAAAACTGGAGCCCTTCCTCCTTGAACCCTGTCGTCTTCAGTATAGGAAGGGACAGATGAAAGCCTTAGCAGCCTTACTGGGGCATGCTGTGCATGTAGCATGCTGATTGGTCGTTATGTGACAGTGTCCCAGACAATTTGCATATTCCTCTATTATTAGTATAGATAATATAAAACAACATATAACATATTATCTATAAATACGTATATATTACATGTATATTACTTAATGGCACTGAAATATATCTTAAAGAAGAAAGAAGCCAAAAAAGAGTTTATTCTTGAAAAAAAAACCTGCAGCTCTAAGATATCCTATCTAATAAAAGAGAAACATGGTAATTAGCCATACCTCCGCTACCCTTCCCATTGGCTAATCAAGCGATATGCAAATTAACTGCCAGCCAAGATGGCGGCCAGCAGCCAGGCACTGAATCGAACAGGAGGCTTGCTTGCTCCAGTGACAGAGGAAGCCAACGTTCCCTGCCTGCTGCTGCCGGCATCTGAGCTTGCAGTTTGAAACATTGTTACAAATATAGAAGCTAAACAAATCCCCAGAAACCTGCTTTCAGCCAGCCGGGCCTCAGAGCTGGAGTTGAAACAGTGTTTCGATTATAGAACCCAAACAAACCAGATACCTGCTTTCAGCAGCCGAGGCCTCAGAGCTGGAGCCAAGCCTCAGAGCTAAAGCTGGCCCAGAATAAAAAAA
>NW_005353460.1:2592183-2592575 GCF_000412655.1 Myotis brandtii
CCTGAAAATGGCCCTCAGCCCCTCACCCAGACTGGCCAGGCACCCCAGTGGGGACCCCCACCCTGATCCAGGACACCCTTCAGGGCAAACCAGCCGGCCCCCAGGCCTCTATCCTATATAGTAAAAGGGTAATGCCTCCCAGCACCGGGATCAGCAGAGCCGCGAGGCCTCCCGGAACCGAGATCAGTGTGACAGGGGGCAGCGCCTAACCCCCCTAATCGCCCTGCGGCTGTGTGTGATAGGGGGCGGGGCCACAACCTCCTTATCCGACCTGCTCTGTTCGTAACGGGAAGGCGCCCCAAACCCAAACCCCTGATCAGCCCTGCTCTGTGCCTGATAGGGGGGAGCTCCTCAACCCCCTGATTGGCCCTGCTCTGTGCATGGCAGGGGGG
>NW_005353460.1:2593019-2624820 GCF_000412655.1 Myotis brandtii
GTGAGAGGGCACAGGCCGGGCTGGGGGGCCCCCCCTCCCCCCCGAGTGCACAAATTTTTGTGCACCGGGCCTCTAGTAAGAATTATAAGTTTAAGTCTTTCTAGCCTAATGGTGCTCCTGCACCTCCACAGTGATGGCAGCATTAAATGGCTGTGGAGAACAGTAGCTCTACCGACTCAGTGTGGCAGAGAACAGAGTTTAGGGATGGGAGCCACTGGAAATTCAAGGGTAGAACCCTTAAAGTAAGAGAATTGTGAAAGTGGTAAGACCCAAAATCTGATTAACAACTGTACAAATACTTGACAGACTGCTAAAATATGCATGGGCCAGAAATACTCCCGGGGACAAAAAGGAAGGATGAGACATTTGAAAGACAAAGGGTTCATCAGGTGAGCTCTGTGAGTTTGATGGTTTTTTAAAGAGAATATTATCCAACTATGTGGAATTTAGGCAGCAGAAATCTGAAAACTTCTTTCAGAAATCATAATATAGAGCCTGAGACTGGAACTGCAACTGGAAATTAAAGAGGCATCTTCAGAAACAAGGAAACTGCAGATATATTATACAATGAAATCTAAGTGCAAAGTCTGCCTAAATCATCGGCTGAATGCCACATTATACCAGGGAATCATGCTAAAATTGATCAGTTGGAAGCCATATGAACTGAGCCAAGATAGCTGCTGCACATTGCAGGGAAATAAAGTTTATAGTTTATGCCCAGGCCAACTTCCTACTAAGAAAACAAAAACAACCTGCAGAAGCACGCAGCTGAATAGTCATTATATCATCTTTTGCTGTAATGTCCAACTGATTAACAAAAATTACTAGACATTCGGAGAAACAAGGAGTATGAACCATATTCAGGAAAATAGGTAGTTCAGGAAAACTGACTCTGAAAAGTTTAAGATATTGCATTTAACACATAAAGCCTTCTCAGTAGTTTTTATGAATATGTTAAGAGAATTAAAGAAAATTTTGCTCAAATAATTTAAAGAAAATTATCTTAATGAGTGAGCAGCTAAGGAATCTCAACAAATATAATTAATATTTATAGGGTACTATATTTAACAACTAATTATAAACACTCTTTTCAAGTGTACTTGAAATACTTATCAAGACAGAATATATTCCGAGCCATGCAGTATCATCACATTTATTTTATTTTGAGAATTAAATTAGAAATCAAGAATAATAAGGTATCTTGAAAAACACCCAAATATTTGGAAATGATTATATCATTTCTAAATGGTCCATGGCTCAAAGAAATCACAAAGGCAATTAGAATATATTTTTATTTCATTATTATTATTTTTAAATCCTCACCTGAGGTTATTTTTTTCCATTGATTTTTCAGACATATTGGAATGGAGAGAGGAAAGGAGAGAAAGAGAGATCAATGTGAGAGAGACATATTGATTGGTTGCCTCCTGCACGTGCTCTGACGGGAGCTGGGGAACCTGCAGCCGAGGTATGTGCCCTTAACTGGGAATTGAACCTGTGACCCTAGAGTGTGCGAACTCATGCTCTAACCACTGAACAACCAACCAGGTCTAGAATATATTTTTAAAAGTGTGCAGATGAAAACATGAAAATATATGAGAATCAGCTACAACAGTGTTTTGAGAAAAATGTATATCTTTAAATATTTATATTAGAGGGAAAGAATAATAAATTATTTGGAATGTAACTCTAGGGAACTAAAATATAACTCTAAATTAAAACCAAAATAAATGGAAGGAACAAATGATAAAGATAAAAGCAGAAATTGATGAGGTAGAAACTAGAGAATGAAAATAAAAGCTGATGCTTTCCAAAAAAAGCAATATACTTGACTTGGTATACCTCTTATGAAGGTACTCATGAAGGAAAAATGAGAGAAAAAACTAATTACTATTCTCAGGAATGGAAGGGGGCATATTACCACACACCCTATAAATGTAAAATTATGGAATATTAAAAACTTTATATAAATTAATTTGACAATTTAGATAAAACTGACAAGTTTCTTAAGACACAAATTATCACAACTGACAAGATAAAATTTGAATTGTTTATATTTAGTTAATAAATTAAATTTGTAATTAAACTATTTTTCACAGAGAAACTCCAAATCTATGTCTCTTCACTACTGATTTTATCAAACATATAAGGAAAAAATAATGCCAATTATACATGAATCTTCTCATGCTTCTTGAATAATGTAGGTTAAAAGGAGCCATTTCAAAATAGCCAGAATATTCTATTTTTCTTAAGAAGGTTTGCCCTTACAAAGTGGATTTAAAAAAATCAAAGGACAGCCCATATTTGATTAAAAGAAACAGTATTTAAAAAAGCTAACAAAATAATATTTAAAGTTGGAATACATGAGTCAATGTAAAATAACTTTTAAAAAATATAGCACTGTAGCCTATGGTCAAGTTGTTCATATGGAGTTTCCTCAAAAAACTAAAAATTAAACTCCCATTTGACCCAGTGATCCCACTTCTGGGAATATATCCCAAGAAACTAACTAGAAACACCAACCCGAAAGGATATATGCACCCCTATGTTCATAGCAGCACAATTTACAATAGCTAAGATCTGGAAACAGCCTAAGTGCCGAGCAGATGAGTGGATTAGAAAACAGTGGTACATCTACACAATGGAATCCTATGCTGCTGTAAAAAAGAAGGAATTCTTCCCATTTGCAACAGCATGGATAGACCTGGAGAGCATTATGCTAAGTGAAATAAGTCAGGTAGAGAAACATAAATATCACATGATCTCACTCATTTGTGGAATATAATGAACAACATAAACTGATGAACAAAAACAGATCCAGAGACAGAGAAGCATCAATCAGACCGTCAAACCTCAGAGGGAAGGTAGGGGAGGGGGGGGTTAATGGGTAGAGATCAACCAAAGGACTTATATGCATGCATATAAGCCTAACCAATGGACACAGACAACAGGGGGGTGAGGGCATGACGGGGGGGTGGAGGAGCCAAGGGGGAATAAGGACACATATATAATGCCCTAATCAATAAAGAAAATAATAAAAAAAAAGAAATGAAACAAAGCTGTAGCACAAAAAAAAGAAAAAGAAAAATACTAATAACAAAAAAGGCAACACTAGGAGAGAAACATCTGATATTGGTAGACTACATAATTTAAAACAAACTTGATACTGAAGACTAGAAAAGCTGACTGAAGCCACTGAATTTTATAAAATACTAGAGGCCCGGTGCACAAAATCCATGCATGGGGTGGGGAAGTCCCCTCAGCCCAGCCTGCACCCTCTCCAATCCAGGACCACTTGGGGGAGGTCTGACTGCTGGTTTAGGCCCAGTCCTGGGGATTGCGCCTAAACTGGCAGTCAGACATCCCTCTCACAATCCTTACTGCTTGCTCCTAATCGCTCACCTGCCTGTCTGCCTGGTTGTCCCTAACTTCCCCCCACTACTGGCCTGATTGCCCCTCACTACCTCTGTGTGCCAGCCTGATTGCTCCTAACTGCCCCCCCCTGCTGGCCTGGTCACCCCTAACTGCCCCCCACTGCTGGCCTGGTCACCCCTACCTGCCCCCAACTGCTGGCCAGGTTGCCCCCACCTGTGCCCCCCTACCCCCCTGCCAGCCTGGTCATCCCTCGCAGCCTGCTGTTCAGTCATTTGGTTGTCCTTCACTAACCCCCCTACCGGCCTGGTCATAGGCAGCCATCTTGTGAGGGTGTGAGTGTTAATTTGCGTATCACCTCTTTATTATATAGAATAAGTAACTATAGGGCCAGCATCTCAGTGACATCAGAGGTCTAAATAGATGAATCTGGCTTCTGGGACCACCTGTTTTTTAGGGTGGGTTTGGGGATTTTGCCATTTCAGAGAGAAAAATGTTGCTTCTGACAGCTTCACATCAGAGAAGTTCTCTATGTGAACAGATCTGGCTAGTACAAGTTATTATCAAAGCAAGAATATAAGAAAATTTTTGAAGAGAATGGTAGTTAACAAGGCATCTAATAATTATTTCCTCTAAGGTGTTGGCTCCACAGTATGTTAATGTTGTTCAGATTACATGGAGCGTAGTGAAACAATGCATTTCTTTTACGAACTAGTGAATGAGATGTTGATTCCTATAAATTTCATTAAAGAATGGGATTACTAAAACTGTGAGTGAAGAAAAGCCTCCTACTTTGTAAAGAAATCCTGAGTTGCAGTTTTATTTGATGGTACCTAATTACACATGATTGAGTAATAGCATTTATTTACAGGAATGTACACATAAAAAATGTTGTGATGCTACATTATGTCGATTCAAAGGTAGGATAGTCTGTGGTTCCGGGGAATGCTGCACACAAGACTGCAAGGTAAGAGGCAATATGTATTTTATAATAGCTCAGCATTAATTTCTTGAAATTCTTGTTTAAAGAAGATGGAAAATATATTTCACCCTTCTCATTTTATTATATCCATGTAACATTGGACCCACTCTCCCACTTCAGTCTTTTCAGCAATCTATCATTTACAGGACTCTCATGTACATAATACCTGATGCTCCTTCTCTACTAACTTGACTTCCCATTTTTATACCTCATTACAAATCTTTCTTGTACCCATAGAGATTTCTCAATGATGAACATACATCACCCCCACCTATGGGGTCAGAAAGTTCGATTAGTTCCTTTTGTTAGCTAAATTCTCTTCACTGTCTTCTGGTGAAGTCCTCTGTTCCTTTGCAATTCATTCAGTTATTGTTGTAATCATTCAATCCCTCTTTTTTATTGAAAGCATTTAAAGAATTCCTGAGCAGTTGCCCCATGGTGGTTCAATTCACTGGAATCTTAAGGAAAAAGGAAACAAACTCCTAAACAAGGTGTAAACATCTGTAAGATTAGAGAAAGAGTATTTAAAAGATTATTTTTATCTTTTAAAAATAATTTTCCCCAGCTTTACTGAGATATAAATGACACATACATAGTATAAATTTAAGGTTTACAGCATAATTATTTGGTAGAACTATATATTGCAAAATATTTACCATGTAAGATTAGTTGACACATCTATCACTTCATATAGTGAGAATATTTAAGAGTTACTATTTTAGCAACTTTCAAATATATAATACGTTATTGTTAATTATAGTCACCATGCTGTCCGTTAAATCCCCAGACTTAGGCATTTTATAGTTGAAAATTTGACCTCTTGACCAATATCTTCCCATTTCCCCCACCTTGTAGCATCTGGCAACTACTATTCTATTTTCTGTTTTGGTGAATATATATTTCTTGTTTGACTTATTTCATTTAGAATGATACCCTCAAGTTTAATCTGGCAGAGTTTTCTTCTTTTTCTATGGTCGAATATTATTCCATTGTGTATATACACTATATTTAAAATATACATTCATCCATTGATGAACACTTACGTTATTTCCATGTCTGTTGTGTATAATGCTGCAATGAACATGAAGGTACATATATCTCTTCAAGATACTAATTTTATATTCTTCAGATGCATAGTCCTAAATTGGATTCCTTTTATCTTAAAATTTTTGAGGTTTCTTTTATCGTATGCATATTGCAACAATATTAGTTCTTCTTATCCGTGAACACAGAATATCTTTTCATTTACTTGTGTCTCTTTCAAATTTTTTCATCAGTGTTTTCTGTGGACAAGACTTTTACCTCCTTTGTTAAATTTATTACTAAGTATTTTGTTCTTTTTGGTACTATTGTAAATGGGCTTTAAAAAATTTCTTCTACATACATTTTGTTGTAAATGTATAGAAATAAAATATTTTTGTACTCTGATTCCATAACCTATGGCTTTACTGACTTTATTTCTCAGTTCTGTTGTTTGATGTCTTCTTTAGGTTTTTCTGTGTATAAGATCATGTTATCTGCAAACAGACACAATTTTCTTCTTCCTTTATGATTTGGGTTCCTTTTATTTGCTCCCCCCTCCCTTTAGTGCTCTAGCTAGAGCTCCCAGTACTTTGTTGAATAGGAATGGAGAAAGAGGAAGCCTTTGTCTTGTTCATGATCTGAAAAGGACACCCTTTAACCTTTTCCCTATTGAATATGATGTGAGCCATGTTAGGTTAGGTGGCTCAGGAGGCGGCGAAGGAAATAAAGAGAGTTGATCAGAAAAGGAAGGAAGGAAGGAAAGTTTATTCTGCATCCCCAGGAGACCCAGGTACCCCCAAGGACAGGGCACGTGGACTCACGCCAACAGGGAGGGGGGCGCTTTTTTTATACTGCGGTTGGGTGAGGGGCGGGGACATGAGCTGTGGTATTCAGCTGAGGAAGTTTCAGCTGCAGGGGGTCAGCAAGGTATTCAGGAAGGAGTCAGTATCTGTGTGGGGGTCGTGGAGAAGCTAGTATCTGTGTCTGGCATGCTGATCTGTTAGAAATTCCAGGGGAAGTACATTGTCTCATCACATGCCTGCATGTATCCGATCCTGGGCTCTCTCCAACCTAAAGTCAGTATCGTGGGGGTCGTGGAGAAGCTAGTATCTGTGTCTGGCATGCTGATCTGTTAGAAATTCCAGGGGAAGTACATTGTCTCATCACATGCCTGCATGTATCCGATCCTGGGCTCTCTCCGACCTAACAAGCCAAGGCTTGTCATTATGTGGTCTTTATTATGCTGAGAAATGTTTTTTTCCTATACCCAAATTGTTGAGAGCTTTTATCATAAAAGGGTGTTGAATTTTGTCAAGTGTTTGTTTGTTTTTGCATCTCTCCAGAGGATAATATAATTATTACCCTTAATTCTATTAATGGGGTGTATCATTGAAATTCGGAAATTAAACTGAAACATGTGGTTTTCCTCTGAGTAGGATGCAAAGGTGGCTTCCTTCCCGGGTTCTTGTCCAGGTGGATTTGAAGAATGAAGCCACAGACAAAAGGTGGTATAGGAAAAGGTGGAAATTTATTGGGAAATAAATACAGACTCCCAGGTGGGGAGGGGGAGAGACCCTCTTTCTAAGGTTTATAATGGTTGCAGTTCTGTGTGTCCTGATATCCCATCTGATTGGTCACTATAGCAGCTTCAAGACTCAAACATCATGTGGGGTCCCTCTTTTTTTCTCCCCCTCTTGTGATAGAATTCTCTATTCCCTATTAAAATCTGTTTTCCTCTTTCTCCCTTTTGTTTTTCTACTCCCTGTGGCTTTCCCCTTATCTTCTGTGAATGAGTGTCTTCCTCTCCCCTTATTCTGTGAAGGTATGCCTTTTGGCAGCTCCCAGTCCCCCAGCTTTGCAGCCCTTCCCCATGAGCCCCCTTTATTTCTAGACTTCCCTAAATCTGCCTATTTTACCCCTAAAAACTCCTTTTGAAAGGGCGAGGGCTAGGCCCTCAATCTTGCCCCAGGGTAAGGGCTACACCCTCCATCTTACCTTGGCCACGTGCTTGGCAAGGAGCTTCTTCCCGGAAGTCTAAGCCTCTGCTAGCCACACCCAGGAACAAGACACCGACTTGCTCCTGGCCAATCGGCAGAGCACAGTCCTTTCTCCTCCCCTTACTCCAACCCCCACCTATAAAACCCGTCTCCACACAGAGTTATCTCTCTCTGCTTCCTGTCGCTGCGTCGGCAAGGTGGGGGAGCCGAGCTAGCTCGAATAAAGACTCTTATGCTTTTGCATCGGACTGGCTGGCTCCCTGATGTGGTTTCTTGGGGATCCTGAAATCTGGGCATAACACTTTCATCATGTTTCCTAATTTCCATGTGTTGCATCATCCATGCATCCTAGGGATAAGTCCCACTTGATCATGGTTTATGAGCTTTTAATGTGTGGTTGAACTTGGTGTGTTAGTGTTTTGTTGAAAACTTTTATATTTATATTCATTAGGATATTAGCCTATAGTTTTCATTTCTTGTTGTGTCCTTATCTGTCTTTGATATCTTGGTAATGCTGGCCTTGTAAAATGAGTTTGGGCTTTTTAAAAAAGTACTGAAAGAATTTGAGAAGTATTAGCATTATTCTTTAAATATTCCATAAACTTTGCCTCTGAAACCAACTGGTCCTGGGCTTTTCTTTGTTAAGAGGTGTGATAACAAATTCAATCTCTTTAGTTGTGATTATTTTCTTCAAGCTTTCTGTTTCTTCATGATTCATTCTTGGTAGGTTGTCTGTTTCTAGGCATCTGTTTCTTGTAGTTTACACAATTTTAACATATAATTATTCACAGTAGCTTTCTACATTCCTTGGTATTTCTATGTTATCAGTTTTAGTGTCGACTCTTTAATTGAGTCCTGTTTTTTTTGTTTGTTTGTTTGTTTTTAGTTAGCTTACTTAAAGGTTTGCCATTTTGTTTCTCTGATTTTTTTTAAAGTTACTTTTGAAACAAATAAATGAGTTTATCAAAGTCACAGGTTACACAATTACTAAACAAAAACCAATTGTATACAATAGCTTCAATAGCTATGAACAATCTGATAATGAAGTTAGAAAACCAATGCTATTCACAATAGCATAAAATACTTAGAGGAAAACAATACATAAAATGTAAAACATACACTTAACAAAACATTATTGAAAAAATAATCTAAGCACTGAAGAGATCAGAGATATGCAATTGAAGAAGTTATTTTTTTAAAACAGTTGTTTGCAATGTGGTTTTGAAATAAAATTCCTATGTATACTTACATTTTCTTTTTTTTAAAATCTACAAACTTTGTTCTACATGTTTATGGTCTGTATGTTTTGTTTTGTAAATGGTTGCTGATACCTGGCATATGGAGAAACCAAAGGCTACATATCTGAGCATAGCCATAATGAATCGAAAGTAATTTTTATATTAATTCCTTAGATTTACTTTCTTGTTTACAATAATGGTAGCCTGATTCTCTTTGAGTTTATCACATCTCTCTGAAATATTACCCACTCATTTGTGCATGATAAATTCAATCACCTAAGTTGCTATGCAGTGCTTAAGTAGTTGACAAGAAAAATTTCCTCATTAATCTTAGTTAGCAACTTAGAAAAAAATGGAAATTCAAAGTCTGACGAGAAAGAAAACTTGAGTATCACGGATACGTAATCTTTTCTTATGTTTCTTTTTCCTTCTAGCTAAAACCAGGTGGTGAAATTTGTAGGAAACGATATGATGATGATTGTGATTTCCTTGAGTATTGCAATGGGATTGACCCACATTGTGTGCCTGACACTTTTAAACGTGATGGGGAATATTGTAATGGAAATGAATCCTTCTGTTATAAAGGGCAATGTCGGGTGTTTGATAAACAGTGTAGAGATTTAATTGGAGGAGGTAATGACCATATTTTCTTCTTAGTTCTAAACTCTACCAATTCTGTAGAACAAAAATGTAGATGTAATTTGTTAATAAGTGAAGTCTTGTCTAGTGTATATTATTGTTAAAGGAAATAAAATTTTCTTGATTCTTTAAAACAAACAAAAAACCCTGTGCAACCAGAGACCTGATGCACAAAATTTGTGCAAGACCCTCGCAGCCCCAGCTGCCTCAGCCCTCGCAGCCCCGGCTTCACCCAGAAGGTCCTCTGGACAGTCGTTCCGCTGTTCAGCTGTTTGGTTGATTTTCATATTATGCTTTTATTATTATAGATTCTTATTTGCACATAAAAGAACCCTCAAGTAGAAATGAAGCTTCTCAGAACGGTATATAGAATTTGAGGTGGTGGAGGTTAGTTTAGACTTACATGAAACAAAGGTTTTTACTAGAACAAAGCAGGGCTAGTCACTGGTTGTGTGGATTTCAAGACTGGCTCTGTTCAAAGGGGCTTCCTGAAGAGTGAGGGCTTCAGCTAGTTTAGTCCAATTTGATAGTTTCCTCTAAATGTGAGAATTATTAGCTTCATTGAAATACTATTCATTTTCCTACACATCTGTAGTTTAGATTCTTTGAGAGAGAGAGAGAGAGAGAGAGAAATTTTTTATACTTAGTCCTCCCTCTAGGTCTTCCTTTGCCAGGTCAGAAGAGAAAATTTTAAGTAGTGTCCAGATCAATAGGAATGCCAGGAATTTAAAAGGACAGGACATAGAGGTTTTGGTAATTATTATACTTTTGTTCTTTTCTATAGAATTGTAGTTGTGCCATCTGTCAAGACAGGCTACATTACAGCAATATTTAAAACATAACTGAGATAAAAACAAATTACCATTAAAATCAGGAAAAATAGAAATGTGTACTTCAGATTCAATATTTCCCCAAATAAAAGCAAGAAAATAAATCTCAGTACTGGCCAGATATTTTTAGTGTTAGATAGTGGGATGTCAGCTAGATGTTCCCCAGGTAATTTGTTTACTGTTTTATTTAGTATTAACAGTGATTTTTAAAGCCCTCTTTGGGAAACTATATGTGAATAAGTACAATAATCACCTCCTAAAATAGTATAGCTTTCTGTATGGAGGAAAGTATAACATGTAATGAATCTTGATTTCAAATTAATGTCTGTCCAATCCAAGTGACCACTTGTGTTGATGTGTCTAGAACAAGATAAGTCTGGCTATCAGTCAACTTTTGTAGTTAATTTTGGAAAACAATCCCATTTTTGTAGCTTCATGTAGATCTTGGAGGCCATAGGCAGCTGTTGAAAAGAATTACTGTTTTTAAATCCAAATTAACTAGAATTCTTTGACTAGATCATCCATGGAAGCCTATCATGGACACTAGTGACTAGAATCATCTTAAGGAGGGTTTCATGTAATTCTAAAGTAGGCATTAGCTTTCCAGCATAAAAACCATATATGATTTACAGGCAACAGCCAATAAAAATCTCAGTCCACAGACCTTTTACTTAATTTAGGATTCACCACAAAGGGAACTTATTCTGAATTATTGCTGAATCAATAGGATTTTTTAGAGGAGAGGGGAGTCTAAGACTTCCTGCACTGTAATGTTGCTGGTGTCTTTCTCCCTCTGGAACATCTTTTCCTCCCCAACATTATTGAGATATAATTGACATATAACACTATATAAATTTAAGATTTAGAACACGTTGATTTGATATATTTACACATTGCTAAATGATTACCACCATAGTGTTAGTTAACACCTCCAACTTGTCACATAATTTCCATTTCTTTTTTGTGTTGAGAACTTTGGTATACTCTCTTAGCAATTTTCAAGTATATAATACAGTTTTCTTAGCTATAACTACTATGCTGTACATTATATCCCCAGAACTTGTAAATACTATAACTGGAAGTTTTTACCCTTTGGCCATATCTCCCTATTTCTACTACCCAATGTCTCTGATAATTACTACACTACACTACTCTCTGTTTTCATGAGTTGTTTTTTTTTTTTTTAGATTCCACATATAAGTGATGTTATATATTTGTCTTTCTTTGCCTTATTTCACTTAGCATAATGCCTTCAAGATTTATCTAGGTTATATCAAATGGAAAGAATTCCTTCTATTCATGGCTGAATAATATTCCTACATTCACATATATACACACCGTTCCTTTTACATTTATCTGTTGATAGACACTTACATTGTTTGTATATCTTAGATATTGTGAATAAGGCTGCAATGAATGTGGGAGTGCAGATATTTATTTGAGATCCTGATTTCAATTTCTTTGAATATAGACCCAGAAGTGGGATTGCTGGATCTATTTAGTCCTATTTTTAAGTTTTTGTGGAACCTCCATACTGTGCCCTCTCACAGTCTGGGAGCCCTTGGGGGATGTCTGACTGCCGGCTTAGGCCCGCTCCCCGCCAGCTGTGAGCCTGGCTTCTGGCTGAGAGGCGCTCCCCCTGTGGGAGCACATTGACCACCAGGGGGCAGCTCCTGCGTTGAGCGTCTGCCCCCTGGTGGTCAGTGCATGTCATAGCGACTCATCGTTCCACTGTTCAGTCGATTTGCTTATTAGTCTTACATAGGAATTGCTGATAACTCCTAGAGGCTCAAACTTAGGAGTAGCTGCTTGTAATATTCTTGAGCATTGAGATCAGTGTCACCAAGTGCAGTACACTAGGTTTCCTCATCCATAAACAGAAACATAAACACCTGCCTACCTTCATTGCAGTCCTGCCTTGGTAATAAAATGCGATGAGAAAGCACTATGAGTTATAAAATACAAGGGATTAACAAGCAAGATGAACAAGTATATATAAGTACACATAAATGCCTTTCTTCTAGAGATCATTGCAGCCACATAGGAAACAAAACAAAAGAGAAACAACCCCTCCCCCCAAAAACAACCTCTCCCCAGTTGTTGACCCTACCAAGTGAAAAATGTATCCTCTTGATCCCACTACTTTCTCAAAATCTCCTCCAAGAGCATGCCTAACCACAGCAGGTCACTGCAGTTGCTGATGTTTCCATCAAGGAACTTGCACCATCTGGGTTCTGGGAACCCCAGCTGTAAGAGTGTCAAATTTCTGTTCTAAAATGTCCCAAACTTCTGATCACTGTCTTTCTATATTCATTTGAATTTCGTGGTAACCTCAGTTCAAAGCCTGCCAAATGGAGGCAAGAATAGGAAAGTTGATACCATATATTCTTAAATCTCTCAGGCCCCAGGAGAATTAGGTGACTTAACCACAAAAGATATAATTTTGGGAGAAAAAGAAAATTCTAGCCAGGAGTAAGTCAGCCAGGGCAGTGGGCCTTTGGTGTGAAGAAAACAATGCAGAAATACCTGTTACTCTGAGCCTCAAAAGTTGAGCTGAAAAAGGCCACTGTAGAGGATGTTAGGTTGTTCACAGTGGTGGGTTACTGACATGGCTCCCCATGCAAATTAATAGAACTGTGGATGGATTGGAAGAATTGTTCAAATGGCACAGGCTTTATAAAACAAACAATGACCCATCCCAATCTAACATTTACTGTTTTGTCCATGATGAATTTTTCTTGTAATCAACTTTGATTTTTTTAATATTCTTGATTGATTAAAGTATTACATATGTCTCCTTTTTCCCCCATTGACGTCTACCCTGCCACTCCCACCCCCCAACACATGCCCTCACCTCCCTAGTGTCTATGTCTATTGGTTAGGCTTATATGCATGCATACAAGTCCTTTGGTTGAGCTCTTACCCCCCCCCCCGCCCCCCCCCCCCTCTACACACACACACACACACACGCACACACACTCCCCTTCTCTGAGGTTTGACGGTCTGTTCGATACTTCTCTGTTTCTGGATCTATTTTTGTTCATCAGTTTATGTTGTTCATTATATTCCACAAATGAGTGACATCATGTGATATTTATCTTTCTCCAACTGGCTTATTTCTCTTAGCATAATGCTCTCCAGTTCTATCCATTCTGTTGGGAATGGTAAGAGGTCCTTCTTTTTTACGGCAGGGTAGTATTCCATTGTGTAGATGTACCACAGTTTTATAATCCACTTATTGATGGGCACTTAGGCTGTTTCCAAATATTAGCTATGGTAAATTGTGCTGCTATGAACATAGGGGTGCATATATCCTTTCTGATTGGTGTTTCTGATTTCTTGGGATATATTCCTAGAAGTGGGATTACTGGGTCAAATGGGAGTTCCATTTTATGGGAGTTCCCATTTTTAATTTTTTTGAGGGAACTCCATACTGTTTTCCACAGTGGCTGCACCAGTCTGCATTCCCACCAGCAGTGCAAGAGGGTTCCTTTTTCTCTGCATTCTCACCAGCACTTGTCGTTTGTTGATGTGTTGATGATAGCTATTCTGACAGGTGTGAGGTGATATCTCATTGTCATTTTGATTTGCATGTCTCAGATGATTAGTGACTTTGAGCATGTTTTCATATGTCTCTTGGCTTTCTGAATGTCCTCTTTCAAAAAGTGTCCATTTAGGTCCTTTGTCCATTTTTGGGGTGGATTGTTTATCTTCTTTTGTTAGGTTGTAGGAGTGCCCTATAAATTTTGGAGATTAAACCCCTATTGGAGATAGCATTGGCAAATATGTTCACCCATGCAGTGGGCTTTCCTGTAGTTTTGTCAATGGTTTCCTTTGCTGTGCAGAAGCATTTTATTTTGATGTAGTCCCATTTATATATTCTTTTCTTAGTTTCCATTGTCTTAGGAGCTGTGTCAGTAAAGATATTGCTATGACATATATCTTATATTTTGCTGCCTGTGGATTCCTCTAAGATTTTTATGGTTTTCATTCTTATGTTTAAGTCCTTTATCCATTTTGAGTTTATTTTTGTGTATGGTGTAACTTGGAGGTCTAGATTCATTTATTTTTTTCATGTATCTGTCCAATTTTCCCAACACCATTTATTGAAGAGACTGTCTTGACTCCATTGTATGCTCTTGCTTCCTTTAAAAATATTAATTGAACATCATGGCTTGTGTCGATTTCTGGGTTCTCTGTCCTGTTCCATTGGTCTATATATCTGTTCTTGTGCCAGTTTTGAGGACAGTGGCTTTGTAATATAGCTTGATATCCGGTATTGAGATCCCGCCTACTTTGTTCTTCTTTCTCAGGATTGCTGTGGCTATTTTTTCTTCCATATGAATTTTGGAGAGTTTGTTCTAGGTCTGTGAAATATTCCTTTGGTATCTTAATGGGGATTGCATTGAATCTATAGATTGTTTTTTTGGGTAGTGACATTTTAATGATGTTGATTCTACCAATCCATGAACATGGTATATTCTTCCATTCGTTTATATCTTCCTCTATCTCTTTTTTCAACATCCTATAGTTTTCTGAGTTCAGGTCTTTTACCTACTTAGATAAGTGTATTTCCTAAGTATCATATTTTTTGTTGTTGCAATGGTTGTAAATGGGATTGTTTTTTTAAATGTCTCTTTCTGTAAGTTCACTATTGGTATATAAAAAAACCATAGATTTCTGGGTGTTAATTTTGTATCCTGCTACATTGCTGAATTCATTTATGAATTTTAATAGTTTTTTTTTTTGATGGAGTCTTTAAGTCAAATAGTTTATTGATGATGGACAATATCATGTCATCTGCGAATAATGACAGTTTTACTTCTTCCTTTCCAATTTTGATGCCTTTTATTTCTTCTTCTCATCTGATTGCTATGGCTAACACTTTCAGTACTAGGTCAAACAGGAGTGGTGAGAGTGGGCATCCCTGTCTTGTTCCTGTTCTTAGGGGGAATGGTTTTAGTTTTTCCCCACTGAGTATGATGTTGGCTGTGGGTTTGTCATATATGCCTTTTATTATGTTGAGGTATGATCCCTCTATTCCCACTTTGCTGAGGGTTTTTATCAAGAAAGGATGTTGGATTTTATTAAATGCTTTTTCTGCATCAATTGATATGACTGTGATTTTTACCTCTCAATTTGTTTATGTGATGTATTACATTTATTGATTTGCAGATATTGTACCATCTTTGCATCTCCAGAATAAATCCCACTTGGTCATAGTGTATGATCTTTCTAATGTAATGCTGGAATTTTGTTGAGGATTTTAGCATCTATGTTCATCAGGGATATTGGCCTGTAATACTCCTTCTTTTTAGTGTCTTTATCTGGTTTTGGGATTAGGGTAATGCTGGCTTCATAGAAAGAGCTTGGAAGTGTTCCTTCCTCTTGAATTTTTTGGAATAGTCTGAGGAGGATAGGTTTTTATTCTTCTTTGAATGTTTTGTAAAACTCCCCTGTGAAGCCATCTGGCCCAGGGCTTTGTTTGTTGGACATTTTTTTTTTGATAATTGCTTTAATTTCCTCCATAGTTATTGGCCCATTCAATTTTTTTAATTCTTCCTGATTGAGTTTTGAAAGGTTGTATTTTTCTAGGTATGTCCATTTCTTCTAGGTTTTCCAGTTTGTTAGAATAGAGTTGTTCATAGTATTTTTTTTTTTTACAATCCTTTGTATTTCTGTGGAATCTGTTGTCACTTCACCTCTTTCATTTGTGATTTTATTTATTTGGGGTCTTTCCTTTGTTTCTTAGTGAGCCTGGCTAGAGGTTCATCAATCTTCTTTATCCTTTCAAAGAGCCAGCTCTTGATTTTATTGATCTTTTGTATTTTTTTTTGTTTGGTCTCTATGTGTTTTTTTATCTTTTGTGTTGTTGTTTTTTTTGGTCTCTATGTCATTTATTTCTGCTCTGATCTTTATTATCACCTTCCTTCTGCTCACTCTAAGCTTTTCTTGCTGCTCTCTTTCTAATTATTTAAATTATAGAGTTAGATAATTTATTACCATTTTTTTCGAGATGCTATGAACTTCCTTCTTAGGACTGCTTTCACTGTGTCCCATAGATTTTTGATTGTTGTGTTTTCATTGTCATCTGTTTCCAGAATGTTTTTAATTTCTTCTTTGATCTCTTTGGTAACCCAACCATTGTTTAATAGCATGCTATTTAGCCTATAAGCATGATTTGTTTTTATTGTAATTGATTTCTAATATTATGCCATTGTGGTCTGAGAAGATGCTTGATATGATTTCAGTCTTCTTGAATTTAGAGAGATGTTGCCTGTGACCCAATATATGGTCTATCTTTTACAATGTCCCATGTGCACTTGATAAGAATGTATATTCCATAGCTTTGGGATGAAATGTTCTGAAGATATCAATTAAATCCATCTGATCTAGTGAGTCATTTAGAATTGCTGTTTCTTTGCTGATTTTTTATCTAGAGGATTTATTCAGTGATGTCAATGGGGTGTTAAAGTCCCCTACTATGATTTATTGCTGTTGATCTCTCCCTTGATATCCTGTAAAAGTTTTTTTTTAAATGTATTTGGGTGCCTCTGCATTGGATGCATATATGTTTACCAGAGTTATATCCTCTTGTTGTATCAATCCCTTTAGTATTATGAAGTGGCCTTCCTTATCTCTTGTTATGGCCTTCACTTTGAGGTCTATTTTGTCAGATATAAGTATTGCTACCCCACCTTTTTTTCATTTCCATTTGCCTGGAAGATATTTTTCCATCCCTTATTTCTCTGAATGAGTCCCTTGTTCTGAGGTGGGTCTCTTGTAGACAGCATATATATGGGTCATGTTTTCTTATCCATTTAGCCACTCGATGTCTTTTGATTGGAGCATTTAGTCCATTTATGTTTAAGGTTATTATTGATAGATACTTGTTTATAGCCATTTTTTTGTGTGTGCCTGTGTTCCTTTTCCCCTTTCTATTCCTTCTTTCTACAACAGTGCCTTTAGCATTTCTTGCAGTGCTGGTTTGATAGTGATAAACTCCCTTAGCCTTTTTTTTGTCTTTGAAGCTCTTGATTCCCCTTCAATTTTGAATGATAGCCTTACTGGATAGAGTATTCTTGAATTAATTTCCTTGGTTTGCATCACTTTGTATACTTCATTCCAGTCCCTTCTGACCTGATGTGTTTCTGTTGATAAATCATTTGATAATCTAATGGGATCCCCTGTAGGTAACTTTCTGTCTCTTGCAGCCTTTAAGATCCTCTCTTTGTCATTAATGTTTGCCACTGTTATTACGAGGTGCCTTGCTGTGGGTCTCTATGGGTTCATCTTGTTTGGGACTCTCTGTGCGTGTGTGATGTTTTTATTACCCCAAATCCTGGAAGTTTTCTGTCATTATTTCTTCAAATAGGTTTTCTAAACCTTGTTTCTCCTTTTGTCCTTCTGGCACCCCTATTATACATATGTTATTTCATTTATTGTTGTCCCAAAGCTCCAGTAGGTCCTCTTCCTGCTTTTTAATGTTTTTATCCAATTGCTGTTCAGATTGGGTGTGTTTTTCCTGCCCTTTCTTCTAATTTGTGAATTCGTTTCTCCACTTCTAATCTACTGTTGAAACCTCTGTTATGTTTTTATTGTAGCTATATCACTCTTTATTTCCTCATGATTCATACATAAGTTGTTGATTTTCTCATCCAGCTGGTTTAGAAATTATATGATCCTTACTCTGAATTGTTTCTTGACATATTGCATGCCTCTGTTTCATTTAGTACCTTTTCTGGTGACTCCTTTTCCCCTTTCCTTTGGGGGTTGTGTCTTTGTCTCCCCATTTTTGCTCTCACAGGAGGATGTAGGTGCTGAGTCATGTGGGTCCTGGCTGCAGCGGTGGGCTCAGTATTAGGGTCATGCTCTCTGAAACTTCCTGGTGGGCCCAGGCGCCAGGACACAGGAGGCCTGTGGTTAAAGCAGCAGGCTTGGCATGTGGGTTGCACAGTCCCAGACTTGCTAGTGGGCCCAATCGCCAGGTCATGCAGTGCCTGGTGATTGAAGCAATGGCTTGCCAGATGGGTTGTACAGTTGCAGGGCCTGGGGCCAAAGTGGCTTATGGTAGGGGAACATGCTCTAGAACTCACAGGAGCCTGCAGCTGTGGGGGATGGAGTCCCAGTGTCCGTGGGTCTGCAGATGAGGTAGCAGGTCTTTTGTCAGAGTGGCTGTAGGTTCTGGGGTGATGTCTGAAGCCAACTGGGTATTGGTGAGAGTGGGCTTATAGTCACAGCAGCTCTCCCCTTCAAGATAGCATGGTTACTATGTCAGAGCTGGCCACCTCAGGAGTGACTGCAGAGGTTCAGGGCCTCCCCAGCTTTCCCAGTCCACCAGCCCCTGAAAGTCCTGCAGGATCTAACTGTCCCTCACTCAAACACACATACACACAACACATCCATCCACTCCTCTTTTGCTCCCTCACTCACTCACACTCTCTTCCTTACTACTGTCTTTCCAGCCACCATTTGGCTGTCCTCTGATTTTTTTAAAATGCACTAAGGTGTTATTTAATTATTGAGTTTTTGTTCCTATACTCCCTTAAAATTTCCACTATCACAGTCTTGGTCCTGTATAGAATTTGAGGAGAATTGGTAAATTTAAATTGGATTTAATCAAAGCAATATTTTTATTTGAGCAAAGCAAACAGAAACTTAATTTCTTACTGGGCATGTTCAAGAGAATGTCTTGCCCTGGCTGGTGGTGCTCGGTGGTTAGAGTGTCAACCTGCACATCAAAGGGAAGAGAGTTCGATTTCAAGTCTAGGACATACACCTGGGTTGTAGGTTTGATCCCCACTCGGGTCGGGGCAAGTATGGGAAACAACCAATCAATGCATCTTTCTCATATTGATGTTTCTCTCTCTCTCTCTCTCTCTCTCTCTCTCTCTCTCTCTCTCTCTCCCTTTCCCCTTCCCTCCCTCATTTTTACTCTCACTAAAAAATCAATGGAAATAAATAACCTCTGGTGAGGATGAACAAAAACAAACAAACAAACAAACAGAAGAGTAGGTCTTTTCATAAGAGAAAAGGCTGATTATGGTAGATTCTGCTCTCTATTTTGACTGTTTAGTAGAAATATATATAATAGATATATTTATATAATAACATGATCAACCCAACCCATCTCTACCTCTAAATCACCCAGTCTAAGTGATGAAGCAGTTATTGCATACATTTGAATTATTCTCATTTTTAAAATTAGACATAACTAAATATATAAAAGGGCTGAAGTGGATAAACATTTATGTCCTTCCTATTTTTAAAATTCAACAATTCTTATTTAGTGATTGCTAGGATGCTTGGGAACAGAGATGAGAAATCTAGTATGGAATAGGAACAGTTAAGTGGTCTCTGGGCTTGTTATCAGTATTTCATTATGGATACTATTTCTCTCCCATTTTGTTTAGAATAAGAGAAAACTCTATTTTCACATTGGATAGGGAATGAAGGGATACAAGTGATCAATTTAGCAAAAATAAGGTTGCTCATTTTAACAATATAGAACCATTTGAATCATGTTGCTGTTTACTTTATCTGTTTCATACAGAAGAAAGTCTAGCAGGCTTAAAATGACGGGGTCTCTTTTTAATCCTAGTTCTACCCCCTGCTACTATTTAATGCGAGGTAAATTATAAACCTCTGTAGGGAATCACATTATAATGTCCAGAGTGAGTTTATTATTTCTTCAATGATAATTGTAATTATGTATTATAACTTATTTTTTTTTCTTTCAGCTGCTAGAGGTGCTCAATTTGCTTGTTATGATGAGATAAATTCAAGAGGAGATAGATATGGAAACTGTGGAAAATTTTATTGTTCTTTTCCGTATGTATTAGGCAATTCTAATTTTGTTTGTAATGTAGCTTATATGTTGCTAAGATCCTAGAATATATTATTATGTACAGGCTAAAGTGGTATTTTATACCAGGTTTTCTTTGTTTCATTATCTGAGAACAATGTTATTACCTATTGCCTACAAATAACGTGTGCCTATAATGTTACAACAACAATGACCATAAAATAGCCTCTGTTTATTGTTGTGATGAGCTAGGCATTGTGTTAGGTAGTTTATATACATTATATAATAAATATATTTAATACATCACACATTTATAGTAAGAGCTATTCTATTTTACTAATGAAAAAAATTGAAGACCAGCAACCATTGGTTTAAATATCAGAAGCCAATATAGGAGAGATCAGGGTCATCAAATTGCAAAAATCATTAATCTTTTCCCTTGCCACATTGCCTCACAAAACAAAAAGGCACACATCATACATAACTCAGTGGACTCAGAAAATTACTGAGAAAACTCTTGAAACCTGGATTTAAGTCAGTGAAATACCTTTTTAACTTAGCCATATCAGCAATCTATGTTAATATGAGAATTTTTTTTTTCTGCCTTATGCTTCTAGTAATCTCATGTGTGGAAAATTAGTTTGTGCCTGGCCACATAAAGCAATAGTATCAAAAGAAAATTTATCTGTGATTTACACACACATACGAGATGAAATATGTGTGTCTACATTTCTAAAATCGGACAGGATACCTGCCAATGACAAAACAACAGTAAATACACCTCAAGATAGAGATAAAACATTTACAGCAGATGGCTCTTCGTGTGGTCCTGATATGGTAATTAGAACTATAAAATTATAAGTGTTTTCAACATCTTTTATGGTTATACTCATTTTGATAATATACCAACCAATGAACTTTAAAATAACCTGATTGGGGCATCATTTACATAAAATTCATTGCTTTTGATTAATTTAGAGTTGTACAACCATCAGCACATCCAGTTTTAGACCATACCATCACATCTTCCCTTTTGCCCACTTGCCCATCCCTAGCCCTAAGCTACACAGCCAGTTTCCTCTATTAACATTTAGCACTAGTATGATACATTTGTCATAATTAATAAACTAATGTTGATGCATTATTATTAACTAAATCTAGTAGTACATTCAGATTTCCTTAGCTTTTACTTAATGACGTTTTCTAGGATTCAGCCCAGAGTACCACTTTGCATTTATTTGCTGTGTGTATTTAGGCTCCTCTCAACAGTACAGTTTCTTAAATGTCCATCTCCCCCTCCCCCTCCCCCCTTTCTTGGGAAGAAGATCACATCATATCAAATATACATGCTTGTTGATATTAATTTTGATCACATGGGTGTGGTAATATTTGACAAATTTATCACTGTAAATTATTTTTTCTTTCTATATTGTACTTCATTGAAAGAAATTACTATGCATAGCCCACACCTAAGGAGTAATAAGTTGTGTTCCACCTTCTTGGAAATTCAGTATCATTCAGTATCATTAAATCATTTTGAATTCTGCATAGTTTTGTCTATTTTTCTCTATTTATTCAATCATATATTTGTAGCAGTATGGAATCCATGGATATTTATATTATAGTTTTGGTTATTATCCAGTATGACTTTATTTTATTGTTCAAATTGTTCTAACTCTGGCTATTGGGAGTTCTTTCAACTTGTTTCTATGTTGCTTTGACATACTATTATCATTGTGTGTGCTTTTCTTTTGGAGTGCTTCCTTACTTTCTGGAATGACAAACTGTTCTAGGTCCATTTTGTATATTTTGTGTCTTAGTTCCTAGAATTTGCATTCTCCCAGGAGTCCTGGTTTATTTTAACTAGAAATGACAGTTAGAAACTAAGATCTAGGGCTAATTGTGCTTTTGCTACTGGAGTTTCACTGGTTTGGCCCTATCAGTAGACAGAACTAGGAAATATGTATCTGACTGGTGTGGCTCAGTTGGCTGAGCATCATCTCATGCACCAAGAGGTCACTGATTTGATTCCTGGTCAGGGCACATGCTCCAGTTGCAGGCTCAATTCCCCAGTAGGGGGTGTATAGGAGGCAGCTGATTGATGTTTCTCTCTAATCAATGTTTCTATTTCTCTTTCCCCCTCCCTTTTTCTCTCTCTCAAATTAATAAAAACAATATTTAAAAATATTTTTTCCAAATGTTTTTAATTTCTTGCTCTCTCTTCTCCTTTTGGCACACCCATGATGTGAGTGTTTGAATGTTTGAAGTTGTCTCAGAGGCTTTTTGCACTATCTTCATTCTTTTTTAATTCTTTTTTCTTTTTTCCATTTGATTGTATACTTTTTGCTTACTTGTATTTCAAATTGCTGATTTGCTTGTAAATCATTCTTCATTTCAGTTAGTGTATCCTTCATTTACAACCGGTTCTTTTTTATGGTTTCTGTCTTTTTCATACTATTGAATTTTCACTAAGTTCCTTGAGCATCCGTGTAACCATTGTTTTGAACTGTGTCTGGTAGTTTGCTTGTCTCCATTTCATTTAGTTCTTTTTCTGGAGATGTCTCCTGTTCTTTCATATTGGATCTTTTTTGTTTGTTTGTTTCTGCATTTTGGAAGCTTCCCTGTCTTGTTTTTATGTATTAGCTAGAGCTGCTACATCTTCTGGACTAGCTGGAGTGGCCTTGTTTAGTAGGTGCCTGTAGGCTTCAGTGGCACAGCTTTCCCAGTCACCTGAGCTGGGTGTTCCAGGCACCCTGATGTGGACTGTGAGAACTGTACTTTCGTATTTGAGCTTTGATTACTGTTGGCATGTCACTGGGAGGAATTGACCTCCCAGGCTAATTGGCTGAGAAGACCAGCTGTGACTATAGAAGACCAGCTGCTGTACAGGAGCTGACCCTACAAAGCAGAACTTATTTTAGAGGGGCTTTGGTCATCATCTTGAGTGTGTTGTTTGTGGAGGTGGGAGGCTTTTAATCTAGTGTAGTCTGAAGCTGTTAACTTGGTACACTGGCTCTTAGGACTTCTGGGAGGCCCAAGGTCAAGGTCAGCCACTGTCTGTGATCTGCCTGAGGTACCTGGCATGAGCTACAGAGTGATCTGTAGATGGCTGTTACTTGTGCTGGGGTTGAAGGTGCCCAGGAGAGGCCAAGCTGCAAATCAAGGCTGGTTGCTGCTAGTGTTGAGCCTGGGACCATTTAGCAAGAGGTACAGGGTACACAGAGGCTAGATGCTACTTGTTTGAGAGATTTTAGGAAAATCTGAAGCATGAGCTGCAATAGTCCATTTGTATGGAAAGGCCACTGGAAACAGCTGAGGGGGACCAGCAAGTTTGGTGGGCCAGGGTGTCAGGGAATCACCAGGGCAGGGTGAACAGAGTGAGGCAGTTTGATGGAGACTTAACTATGGTGCCCACCTGCCTGCTTGGGCATGGGGGGACTGTCTCAGTAAAGAAACAATGGCTTTCACTAGCACTTTTTTCTAGCAATAAGCTGATACCCCCCAGCTCTTGCCCTGATGCCAGACTATTCAGTTCCTGCCTGTGTGTCTCTGATTCCTTTCAAGCTGCTATCCTAGCTGTAGCTCAGAGGGAGTGGCCATGTTTAAGCCTTTAAGGGGAACTGCCTGGGACTCCAGCAGCACTCCATCTCACTCAGCCACAATCTCCACTGGTTTGGATAGTAAGAAGCTATGTGGACTTCTCCTTTTGGCACTGGAACCCTGGGCTTGGAGGCCTGGTGTGGGGCTAGGACCCCTTGCTTCTCATGAGTAACCTCCACAGGAAAAGCATCTCTTCCAATTTTTATTTGCCACACATAGGTGTGGGAACAGCCAATTCCAGGTCTCTGCCCCTCCTACCAATCTCAATATGGTCTCTTCTTTAAATCTCTAGTTGTAGGACTTCAATTCTGCTATATTTCAGGTGGTTCTGAATGATGGTTGTTATGTAGTTGTAATTTTATGTGGTTGTGGGAGTGTCCTCATACTAATGATTTTAAGACCTCAATCTCCCATCAGATAGTACTCAAACCTGACTGCTCACAATAATTGCCTGGACCCTGTCCCAGGTATCTATACTAATAATAGAGGAATATGCACATTGGCTGGGATGCCATCACATAACGATCAATCAGGATGGGGGCGGGGCCGCGGCGGAGAGCTCTCAGCATGCCTGCACCAGGGGTCTGAAGGGCATGGAGAGAAAGTGAGAGCACATAGGCAGTTAGGGGGATCAGGCCAGGAGGGGAGCACAGATAGGCAGTTAGGGGAATCAGGCAAGGAGGGGAGAGCAGATAGGCAGTTAGGGGAATCAGGCAAGGAAGGGAGAGCAGATAGGGGGATCAGGCCAGCAGGGAGAGAAGTTAGGCAGTTAGGGGGATTAGGCCAGGAGGGGAGAGCAGTTAGGGGGATCAGGCTGGCAGGGAAGAGCAGTTAGGGCCATTAGGCCAGCAGGGGAGCAGTTAGGAGCCAGTGGTTCCAGATTGTGAGAGGGATCCCGGATTGGAGAGGGTGCAGGCCAGGCTTAGGGGACCTGTCTCCTCCCTCCCCGCCGTGCATGAATTTCATGCACCAACTAGGCCTCTAGTTTTGATATAATGGTCTCAGGTGGAGCCCAGGCATAGGCCTTTAAAAAAATGTTCTTCAGTGAATTCTTGAACTCAAAGAACTAATCAAATAATTTTTTCAGGAATATATCTTTCTAAGAGGACTTCTGGAGTTAGATGGTAAGAAAATAAAATTTCCAACTTCTTACATATGATTACAACTTTATAATCTGAAGGTACATAGCTTATTTCACATTTATTTCAATGAACTTACAATTACTTTATTTTTTAGATTTTTATGTCAATCCTTGGTAATATGAATTCTTGAATTTTCTATAGTTTTTCATCTTTATTATAAATGTACACAATCGATTGTTTTCTGACTTTATTTTTCATGTCCTTTTGAATTGTTTTAGTATTGTATCAACTTTACCTGTAGAGAGATTAGACACATGGTTGATTATTCTGCATGCAACAATACTAGAGACTGTAATGACAGGGGAGTAAGTAATTTCAATTTTCATTTTAAGCTACATGTTTTGAAAATTTAATAAACAGCTTAGAGATTTACAAAATCATTTGAATAATTTTCTAAATCATTTTTATACTACACAGTGCCATTTAATGATCTGTAATTTATAGCTTTAACATTATTTTACTAAGAAATCTTGCCAAACTATTTATTAAAGAAGATAAAGTAGAAACATTTAAGATAATTCTGGATGTATAAAATGTTTGGTAAATATTTGGGGTGGATGTGCTATAAGCACTATGTGTTACAAGATAACCAAAATCATAATATTTTTACAGAGAGAAGGCAGAAACTGGTAAAAAAAAAAAAAGGGTTATATGAATTTTCTTGCTAGTCTTGCTAGTTAATTTAGGGTCTGGGCTGTTCTGTGAAGCTAGAAAGTAAATGATAATTAATGGCATGTTACTGGTAATTGCCAATATTTGTGTTTGGCTACATGAAGAGTTGAAAGAATTAAAAAAAATTAACTTGGTAACAGAAGCTAGATGTACTTTTTAAGGTATAGATACTTTCAAGAGAAAATTTGTTGAATTGTTTATTTAAGATCAATTTTCTAGAATAGATAGCTTCTTTGGCATAAATTATCTTTTGAATAAGTATAGAATATTCATTTGTCTCTATTGTAAAACATCTTTGCACATAAAAAATTGTTCTATTTTCTGATTATTCTAGATTTGCAACAATTTCCAGCATTGCCATTGTGACAAAGGGTTTGCTCCTCCTTATTGCAAACCAGAAAAAAATGCATTTGGAAGTAAGGATGATGGGCATATATATGCTGATGGTTAGTGTCTTTATCTAATGAATATACATATATGCAAACCCCTTGGACATGGACAATTGTGTGAAGACCAATCAAGGGGGAGGTGTGGGTGGATGAAGGTGATCAAAGGGAGAAGGGAAGGAGGACACCTATATTTATGTCAATATTAAAATTTTTTAATAAAAAATAGAAAAATAATATGAAGCAGAATGAATTAAAGTGTAGATTACAAACTAGATTACCAAAGAATTGAAGCAAAAAAAAGTTTTATTTTTTTTCACTTTTCTGATTTTCATTCCCTTTATTTTTTTTTAAATTTTATTTTATGGTTTAAGGTATTACAAATAGTACATATGTCTCCTTTTTTTTCTCCATTGACCTCCCCCCGCCAGCCTCCCCTACACCCAATATTCATAGCATCATTTTATAATGTGCTTAGTATGTTAATGTATGGGTAGGCCATGATTTACTTAAACACTTTTTATTTAGAGTTTTTCATTGTAAGACATGAAAAATGAGATCAAAACATTTAAATTATTGCCCAACTGGTGTCGCTCAGTGGTTGGGCATCGATTGACCCATGAACCAGGAAGTCACAGTTTGAATCCCAGCCAGGGCACACACCCAGGTTGCAGGCTCCATCCCCAGTGTCTTATATGCACGGATACAAGTCCTTTGGTTGACCTCTTACCTCCCCCCTCACAACCCTCCTCAGCCTTCCCGCTGTAGTTTGACAGTCGTCTGATGCTTCTATTACTCTGGTTCTGTTTTTGTTTATCAGTTTATGTTGTTCATTATATTCCACAAATGAGTGAGATCGTGTGATATTTATCTTTCTCCGACTGGCTTATTTTGCTTAGCATAATGCTCTCCAGTTCCAACCATGCTCTTGCAAATGGTAATTTTCCTTCTTTTTTTACAGCAGCATAGTATTCCATTGTGTAGATGTACCACAGTTTTATAATCCACTCATCTTCTTATGGGCACTTAGGTTGTTTCCAAATCTTAGCTATGGTAAATTGTGCTGCTATGAACATAGGGGTACATATATATCCTTTCTGATTGGTGTTTCTGGTTTCTTGGGATATATTCTATAAGATGGATTACTGGGTCAAATGGAAGTTTCATTTTTAATTTTTTGAGGAAATGCCATACTGTCTTTCACAGAGACCAGTCTGCATTCCTACCAGCAGTGCACAAGTGTTCCTTTTTTACCACATCCTCTTCAGCACTTGTCGTTTGTTGATTTGTTGATGATAGCCATTCTTACAGGTGTGAGATGGTACTGCATTGTTGTTTTGATTTGCATCTTGGATGATTAGTGACTTTGAGCATGTTTTCATATGTCTCTTGGCCTTCTATATGTCCTCTTTTGAAAGGTGTCTATTTAGGTCCTTTGCCCACTTTTTAAAAAAAAATATATATTTTATTAATTTCTTACAGAGAGGAAGGGAGAGGGATAGAGAGTTAGAAACATCGATGAGAGAGAAATATCGATCAGCTGCCTCCTGCACACCCCCCACTGGGGATGTGCCTGCAACCAAGGTACATGCCCTTGACCGGAATCGAGCCTGAAACCCTTCAGTCCACAGGCCGATGCTCTATCCACTGAGCCAAACCAGTTAGGGCCTTAGCCCACTTTTGGAATGGATTGTTTATGTTCCTTTTGTTAAGTTGTAGGAGTGCCCTATAAATTTTGGAGATTAAACCCCTATTGGAGATAGCACTGGCAAATATGTTCTCCCATGCAGTGGGCTTTCTTGTTGTTTTGTTGATGGTTTCTTTTGCTATGCAGAGTCTTTTTATTTTGATGTAGACCCATTTGTTTATTTTCTCTTTAGTTTCCATTGCCCAGAGCTGTATTGGTAAAGATATTGCTGTGACAAATATTTGCTATTCTACTGCCAATGGCTTCTGCTAAGATTTTTATGGTTTCTCATCTTACGTTTAAATCCTTTAGCCATTTTGAGTTTCAATTTGTTTGAATTTGATATTTGTCTTTCAATTTGTTTATACGATGTATCATGTTTATTGATTTGCGGATATTGTATCAGGGCATCCCTGTCATTTTTTGCATGTATCTGTCCAATTTTCCCAACAGCATTTATTGGAGAGACAGTCTTGACTCCATTGTATGCTCTTGCTTCCTTTGTCAAATATTAATTCAGCATAATGGCTTGGGTCGATTTCTTGGTTCTCTCTTCTGTTCCATTTGTCTATATATCTGTTCTTGTGCCAGTACCAGGCAGTTGTGAGGACAGTGGCCTTGTAATATAGCTTGATATCTGATATTGTGATCCCTCCAACTTTTTTTCTACTTCCTCAAGATCGCTGTAGCTATTCAGGGTCTTTTTGTTCCAGATGAATTTTTGGAGAGTTTGTTCTGGATCTTGGAAGTATGCCATTGGTATTTTAATGGGAATTACATTAAATCTATAAATTGCTTTGGGTGTGATGGATATTTTAATGATGTTGATTCTAATCCATGAACACGGAATATTCTTCCCATTGTTTATGTCTTCATGTATCTCTGTTTTCAGCATCCTGTAATTTTCTGAGGACAGGGCCTTTACCTCCTTAGTTAAATTTATTCCTAGGTACCTTAATTTTTGTGTTGCAATGGTAAATGGGATTGTTTTTTTGTTTCTCTTTCTGTGATTTCATTATTGTTGTATAAAAAAGCCATAGATTTCTGGGTGTTAAGTTTGTATCCTGCTACATTGCCAAATTCATTTATTAAGTCTAGTAGTTTTATGATGGAGTCTTTAGCGTTTTCTAAGTACAATATCATGTCATCTGGGAATTATGACAATGTTACTTCTTCTTTTCCAATTTGGATGCCTTTTATTTCTTCGTCTTGTCTGATCACTATGGCTAGCACTTCCACTACTATGGTGAAAGTGGGCATCCCTGTCTTGTTCCTGTTCTTAGGGGAAATGGTTTTAGTTTTTGCTCATTGAGTATGATGTTTGCTGTAGGTTTGTCATATATGGCTTTTATTATGTTAAATTATGTTCCCACTATTCCCACTTTGCTGAGAGTTTTTATCTGGAAAGGGTGTTGGATTTTGTCAAATGCTTTTTATGCATCAATTGATATGATTATGTGATTTTTGTCTTTCAATTTGTTTATATGATGTATCATGTTTATTGATTTGTGGATATTGTACCAGCCTTGCATCCCTGGGATAAATCCCACTTGGTCATGGTGTATGATCTTTCTGTTGTAATGCTGAATCCAATTTGCTAGGATTTTGTTGAAGATTTTAGCATCTATGTTCATGCGGGATGTAATTCTCGTTCTTTATAGTGTCTTTATCTGTTTTGGGATTAGGGTGATCCTGGCTTCATAGAAAGAGCTAGGAAGTGCCTTCCTCTTGAATTTTTTTGGAATAGTCTGAGAAGGATACGTTTTAGTTCTTTTTTGAATGTTTGTTAAAACTCTCCTGTGAAGCTGTCTGGCCCTGGGCTTTTTTCTTGCTGGGAGCTTTTTGATGACTTGCTTCAATTTCCTCTTTAGTTATCAGCCTATGAGATTTTTTGATTCTTCTTGATTGAGTTTTAGAAGGTCATATTTTTCTAGGAATATGTTCATTTCCTCTAGGTTGTAATGCTTGTTGGAATAGAAATGTTCATAGTATTTTTTTTTTACAATCCTTTGTATTTCTGTGGGGTCTATTGTTATTTTGCCTCTTTTGTTTCTGACTTTGTTTATTTGGGTCCTTTCTCTTTGCTTCTTGGTGAGCCTGGCTATTGGTCATCAATCTTGTTTATGCTTTCAAAGAACCAGCTCTTGCGTTCATTGATCTTTTGTATTGTTTTGTTTTTTTGGTCTCTATGTCATTTATTTCTGCTCCAATCTTTATTATCGTCTTCCTTGTGCTCACTCTGGGCTTTTCTTGTTGTTCTCTTTCTAATTATTTAAGTTGTAGAGTTACATAATTTGTTACAATTTTTCTTGTGGTTTTTTTTTTTTTTTTTGAGGTAGGCCTGTAATGCTATGAACCTCCCTCTCAGGACTGCTTTCACTGTGTCCCATGGGTTTTGGATTGTTGTATTATCATTTTCATTCATTTCCAGGATGTTTTAAATTTCTTCTTTGATCTCTTTGGTAAGCCAATCATTGTTTAATAGCATGCTATTTAGCCTCCAAGTGTTTGAATTTTTTAAAATTGTTTTTATTGTAGTTGATTTCTAATATTAAGCTATTGTAGTCTGAGAAGATGCTTGATATGATTTCAATCTTCTTGAATTTGAAGAGACTTTGCCTGTGTTCCAATACGTGGTCTATATTTGAAAATGTCCCATGTGCACTTGAGAAGAAGGTATATTCGGTGGCTTTAGGATGAAATGTTCTGAAGATGTCAATTAAGTCCATCTGATAGTGAGTCATTTAGGATAGCTGGTTCTCTGCTGATTTTTTGTCTATAGGATTTATCCAGTGATGTCAGTGGGGTATTAAATTCCTACTATTTTCATGTTGCTGTTGATCTCTCCCTTGATATCTTCCAGATGTTTTTTTTATATATAATTGGGTGCTCCTACATTGGGTGCATATATGTTTACCAGGGTTATATCCTCTTGTTTTATTGATCTCTGTAGTATTATGAAGTGGCCTTCCATATTTCTTGTTATGACCTTCACTTTGAGGTCTATTTTGTCAGATATAAGTATTGCTACCCCAGCTTTTTTTTCATTTCTATTTGCCTGAAAGATATTTTTCCATCCCTTCACTTTCAGTCTGTGTGAGTCTCTTGTTCTGAGGTGGGTCTCTTTTATACAGCAAATACATGGGTCATGTTTTCTTATCCATTCAGCCACTCACTGTCTTTTGATTGGAGCATCTAGTCCAGTTACATTTAAAGCTATTATTGATAGGTACTTATTTGTAGCCATTTTTTTTTGCCTGTGTTCATTCTTCTCCCTTTTTATTTGTTTCTTCTTTTTACAAATATCCCTTGAGCATTTCCTGGCGTGGTAGTGATAAACTCCCTTTACTTTTCTTTGTCTGTGAAGCTCCTGATTTCCCCTTTAATTTTGAATGATAGCCTTGCAGGATGAAGTATTCTTAGATTCAGTCCCTTACTTTGTATCACTTTGTATACTTCCTTCCATTCCTTTCTGGCCTGATATGTTTCTGTTGAGATATCATTTGATAATGTAATGGGAGATCCCTTGTAGACACTTTCTGTGTCTCTCTTGCAGCCTTTAAGATTCTCTCTCTGTCGTTAACATTTGCCACTGTGATTACGACGTGTCTTGGTGTGGATCTTTTTGGGTTAATCTGGTTTGGAACTCTTTGTGCTTGTGTGACTTTTTTGTTCCCCAAACCAGGGAAGTTTTCTGACATTATGTCTTCGAGTAGGTTTTCTAGCCCTTGCTCTTCTTCTTGTCATTCTTGCACCCCTATTTTATGTATGTTGCTTCGTTTCATGTTGTCCCAATGCTCCCTCAGTCTCTCCTCCTGTCTTTTGATTTTTTTCTCCTATTGCAGTTCAGATTTGGTGTGTTTTGCTTCCTGTCTTCTAATTCGCTAATTTGGTCCTCCACTTCTTCCAGTCTACTGTTGAAAGCTTCCATAGTGGGTTTTTTTTTTTTGTATCTATATCACTCTTTATTTTTTCTTGGTTCTAACATAGGCTGTTGATTTTCTCATCCATCTGGTTTATGAACTGTATGACCCTTATTCTGATTATTTTTCTGACATATTCTATGCCTACATTTCCTTTAGTTCTTTTTACTGGCAATTCCTCCTTTTCTTTCCTTTGGTGGTGGTTCTTCTGACTCCCCATTTTTGCTCTCACTGAAGGATCTAAGTGTTGAATCGTATAGGGCCTGAGGCTATAGCGGAGGGCCTGGTGTTGGGTCTCACAGTTGCTGGTGGTGGCTGCTCCTCTCACGGTGAAGGGGGGCAGCTGCTACTCTGGTAGGTGTGTGGTCACCAGCTGCTTTCCGGGGTTGTGGGGCAGCTTCTGGCTCCCTGTGTGGTCACCAGCAATGGCTGCTGGCTCCCTTTTTTTTAAATATATATATATTTTTTATTGCTTAAATTATTACAAAGAGTATTACATGTTTCT
>NW_005353460.1:2628576-2636323 GCF_000412655.1 Myotis brandtii
GCACTTCCAGGCCAAAGTTCCTGCAGCGCTGAGGCCCCGGCAAGGGGCGGGTCTATCAGTTACTATGGCGCTGCCCGCGAGCCTGCGGGAAGGGGGGGTGGGCTCTGTTACTCACGGATCTGCCGCGGGGATCTCCGAACTTTTGGTGTCCGCAGGTCTGTAGCTGTGGTCGCAGGTCTCTGTCCCCAGTGGCTGCAGGGTCCTGGTATGCGTCTGAGATCAGACTGGGTGGTGCTGAGGCCAGGATCCTAGTCTCAAGCAGCTCTGTTTCCCAAGATGGCGTGGTCGCTGTGCCTGGGCTGGCCGCCTAGGAGTGTCCGCGCCGGGAGCTGGACTCCGCCGCCTAAGACTGCCCGGTTTAGCAGCCCCTTAGAAGACCTGCAGAATCTAGCTGTCCCTAGCTCATACACACACACCACACACGTCCACACACTCCTCTATCACTTCCTTGCACTCTCACACTCTCTCCCTCCCTACCTTCCTGCTGGTCGCCATTTTTTCTTCGGGCAGTATTTTTTGCTGCTGGCTCCCTTGATATGTTCGCGGGTGGAGTCTGTTGGCTCCCCACGCATGCGTGCAGTCTCATGCAGTGGCTGCTGGCTTCCCTCACATGTGTGATTGCAGGTGGTGGCTGTTGGCTCCCCACACGGTTGCAGGTGGCGTCTTCTGACTCTCTATGTGTGTGTGTGGTTGCGGGCAGTGGCTGCTGACTCCCTGTGAGGTAGCAGACAGCGGCTGCTGCCTCCCCGCATGTGCATAGTTGCCAGCAGTGGCTGCTGGCTCCCCTGGCACACGTGGTTATGGGTAGTGGCTGCTAGGTCTCACCTTCAAGATGGTGCAGCCGCTATGGCAGAGCCGGTGCTCCAGGAGAGGTTACAGCAGAAGAGGCTGCCTGGCCATGTGAGCCCAGTCTACCATCCCCTGAAAGTCCTGCAAGGTCTAGCTGTTCCTCCCTCAGACACACATGTCCACATACTCCCCTTCCGCTCCCTCCCTCACTCACTCACACCCTCACTGCCATCCTCCCAACCACCATCTTGGAACTACAAAGTCCCAATCTATTTTTAAAATACATTTTTTTTACTGTTAATAGTGTTACAGATATCTCCCATTTTCCTCCCCATTCCCCCCTTTTTAAAACCTCCCCCTTTTTTTGATTATCTTATATATTCCTAGTTTAAAATAGTGTTAATACTCATTGTTATATTAATGCCATTAGAATCTTTCAGGATGTCTTTTATTTCTTTCTTCTGAATTACAAGGGTTCCAATTTAAAATTGGAAATTTCCCCTTCAGAATCTCTACTCCCCTACCCTAGGTTTTCTGAACATTGTTTTAAGATCAAGAAGGACTGGATGAGGCTGAGTACAACTGGGGGATACTCCCTGGTCCAGAATGTATGGGAGCCCACCAAAAACAACCTGATTGTAGAAGAGGGATGTCCCCCTTACTCTGTTTTCTTTGGGGGCAAATACATAATGAATCTCCTGGGCAGGCTAATCTGCAGCTTAGATATTAGGGAGTAGTCATACCTATGGTGACCCACTTTTTAGAGAGCTAACACAAAGCTATACCAGATTATATATGAGACCAAAATAAAAGCATGATAATTAACATATAAGTATACACATATATTATTTTCTCATAAATATGTGAATAGTTAAGTGCTGGAGTGATTCCCCAAAGTATCTTTGGAATTAAGTAGAAGAAGATTTGAGGCAGATTATTGGGGACTATTTTTTACCAGTGAAAAATGGAGACTCGGGGTAATTAATTAAATAAATAACACCAAACTAAAAGGAGAGCTAATAGAAAATATGCTTTCTTGGCTGTTAGTAGTAGAGTTTGTTAAAACTAGACAGTAGTATAAGGGAAAGAAGTAAGAGCAAGATGGGCTCTGTTACTCACAGATCTGCCGTGGGGATCTCTGAACTTTTGGTGTCTGCAGGTCTGTAGCTGTGGTCGCAGGTCTCTGTCCCCAGTGGCTGCAGGGTCCTGGTATGCGTCTGAGATCAGACTGGGTGGTGCTGAGGCCAGGATCCTAGTCTCAAGCAGCTCTGTTTCCCAAGATGGCGTGGTCGCTGTGCCTGGGCTGGCCGCCCAGGAGTGTCCCCCAAAGTATCTTTGGAATTAAGTAGAAGAAGATTTGAGGCAGATTATTGGGGACTATTTTTTACCAGTGAAAAATGGAGACTCGGGGTAATTAATTAAATAAATAACACCAAACTAAAAGGAGAGCTAATAGAAAATATGCTTTCTTGGCTGTTAGTAGTAGAGTTTGTTAAAACTAGACAGTAGTATAAGGGAAAGAAGTAAGAGCAATTTTTCTGGTTCTTGGAAATTCTACTCATGCTTTTGAGGCCACCTGGGAATATATTAGTCTTTTCAAATAACTCATGTAGTGTCATTGATCACCCAAAGATTATACAAGTAGCTGAGAATCAATCTGCAGCACATAGAGAGGTTGATCTTTCCATCTGATTTAGTGGCTTTCTGGTTGCAAATATAATGTAAGCCTTTTCCTAATAATACTGGGAACCTCAATCACATACACAAAGCAGACAAACAGAAAGTGTTGAACTTCCTACCTTGAACTCACTTGAAAAATATTATGAGAAAGTCAGAAGCTTCGGGGCAGTTATAATAGGAGTTTGTTGAGATTCAATAATCATAGATAAATGTAGCTAGAGAGTGGCTCCTCTGCCTGTCTTCTCCTGTTTTCCAACTGGAAAAGAAACGAGAATACTATTCTGTGTACATTAAAAGTAGGCAGACTAACAAACCATGGAGAAAGTGAACTTGACACAGTATAAATACAGAAAGGAGGCTAATATATACAAAGAGATGGAACCTGAGGAGCCACATTCTCAGTTGAGAATGAATAAGAACTGATGAGAAAAATGTAGATATTAGCATTAGTTAGTCAAAAGTGGGTTAATGCCAGGCTTAGCCATGCATTGTATAAAATAATCCTAGAGCCGTTTTAATTTTTTATTGCTGCATATTTGATTAAACAACTTAGTTAAATAAGTTATTTAGTGACTATTAATTTTTAATTTTTAGAAAAAAATTGTTCTATATAATAAAAGAGAAACATGTAAACTGACCATCCCTCTGCTACGCTCACCAACCAATCAGGAGGGAGTATGCAAATTAACCTGACAAAGATGGTGGGTTAATTTGCATACACAGGCACTGGGCAGAGAGCAGACTGGGAGAGCCGGAGGCTTGGGGGGACGTAGCTCCCTCGGTCACTCCCAGCGACTTAGTGTCTAGGAAAATTAAAGGGAAGATATCCTAAAACTTCCAGGAAATCTCCACCAATGAAGCAAAGAAAAAAAAATGCCTCTATTATTCTGTGAGCTACAAACAAAACTGGATTGGGGGGTCTCAGACAATTCACTCATATGATTGCAAAGACAGACAGAAACTCCTGGATTGGAGAGGGCTCCCCTGAGGGCTCCCAGATTGGAGAGGGTGCAGGTTGGGCTGAGGGACCCACCCCCAGTGCATGAATCTTCATGCACCAGGCCCCTAATAGTAATATAAGAGAAATTAAATGCCTAGGTTTCTTTCACACATTTAGGTATGATTCCAATTATCTCTGTGATATGCATGTTTGAATTTTGGAGAGCTGTATCAGAAAAGAATTGAAGAATGTTTGCAAGTATTAAACATATGCTTCAGGAAAAAACATTACCTTCAGTCAAAATATGGTAGAAGATGGAAAATGCAAAATCATCAGTAAAGCACTAGTAACAATTCACTTTGTACATTAGTTGGTTTTGATTTTATAATATTCCTAATATATATGAATGAAATGTTTAGTGTTTGGGAATAGTGCTGGTAATGATAGCCACTCCATCTTTTCATTTGGGTAATAAAAAATCTCTGACATAATTTAAAATGGCCATTTTCTTTTCTAGGTAAAAGTTCATTGGCCCAAAGATCTGCTTCTTCAAAACGCAGAATTCAACTCATTTTCTACATTTCTTTACCTATGTTTGTCATTATTGCTGCTGTTTTAATAAAGCAGGATAAAATAAGAGATCTATGCTACAGAGGTGAAACCCGAAGTGAAAGGTATATATATATCTCTATACTAATAAAAGGGTAATATACTAATTAGACTGGATGTCTTTCGGACGACCTTCTGGACGTCCTTCCTGACAAAGCTGGGCCTGGGCGAAGCAGCCCCTGGTGCCGGGAGCCTGTGGCTGCGGCCAGACCAGGTGAAGCCACCCCTGGTCCTGGGCACCTGTGGCTGGCCTGGGCAAAGTCGACCTGAGTCCCAGGTGCCTGCGGCCAGCCAGAGGGAGGGAAGCCTGGGTCCCGGGTGCCTGTGGCCAGCTGGAGGAGGGAAACCTGGGTCCTGGGTGTGGGGGCTGAGCCAGAGACAACTGGGTCAATCAGGCCGGCAGGGGAACAGTTAGGGGTGATCTGGCAGGCAGGCAGAGGTGGTTAGGGGCGATCAGGCAGGCAGGGGGGAAGTTAGGGGTGATCAGGCAGGCAGGCAGAGGGGTTAAGGGTGATCAGGCAGGCAGGCAAGCGGTTAGGAGCCAGTGGTCCCTGATTCCAAGAGTGATGTACGGGGATTGGGCCTAAACTGGCAATCGGACATCCCCCAAAGGGTTCCAGATTGGAGAGGGTGTAGGCCGGGCTGAGTGTACGAAGTGACTCCCTTCCTGAGTGTACAAATTTCATGCACCAGGCCTCTAAAATATATATATATATCTCCTATCTAATAAAGGAGGAATATGCAAATTGACCATCACACCATCACAAGATGGCTGCACCCATAGCGGAGGCAGGGATTCCGTAACATAAGATGGCTGAGCCCACAGCAGTTGCTGAGTTCCTGTAATGAGCCTTAATGAGTAATCAGCAGGGACCTGAAGCTGTGTGGTGCTGGGCTGGGGCAGGGGACCTGAGCCTGCACCCCCTGCCTGGTGGGGCTTGACAGGGGACCTCAGGCTGCGCCCCCCCCACCCCAGCGCCAGGCTGGGAGACCTCAGGGTGCACCCCCCACCCGGCAGGGCTTGACAGAGGACCTCAGGCTGTGTCCCCCGCCTGGCAGGGCTTGACGGGGGACCTCAGGCCATGCCCACCGTCCCAGCACTGGGCCGGGGGACCTCAGGCCGTGCCCCCTGCCCCGGCACTGGGCCAGGGGACCTGAGGCCATGCCCCGTGCCCAGTGGGGCTTGATGGGGGACCTCAGGCTGTACCCCCTGCCCCGGTGCCGGGCTGGGGGACCTAAGGCCACACTCCCCACTCTGGCGCTGGGCTGGAGTACCTGAGGCCATGACCCCTGCTCCAGTCCCAGGCCAGGGACCTGAGGCCACGGCCCCTGCCATGTGGGACTTGACGGGGGAACTTAGGCCTCACTGCCCACCTGTGGAGCTTGATGGGGGACCTCAGACTGTGCCCCCCGCCCACAGGGCTTGATGGGGGGACCTTAAGGCATTCCCCCTGCCCCGACCCGGGCTGGAGGACCTCAGGCCACACCTCTTACCTGGCTGGGCTTGACGGGGACCTCAAGGCATGCCCCCTGCCCTGGCCTAGGCCAAGGGAACTCAGGCCAAGCCCCCCGCTCCAGGCCTGGGCTGGGGGACCCAAGGCTGTGCCCCCCCACCCCAGCACCAGGCCAGGCTACCTGAGGCCACACCCCCCCACCCAGTGGGGCTTGATGGGGTTGGGACTGGTGGGTCTGGTTCTAGCTCAGTGGGGGTGGGGCTGGCCAGGTCTGGGTCTTGCGCAATTTTGTGGTGCATGTGGGTGGGTGGGGACTTGACTCTGGTTCCTGTGGCATGCCCTAGACTCTGACAAGAGGAAGATTTTCATATACATTTTACTAATTTTCTTTCATCTCTGACATTTCTATTATAGAGAAAGGGCAAATAGCAATATTAAAATATTTTCTCTAATTAATTCCCTTTTAATGGACACGAATTTCATGCACCAGGTCACTAGTATACATGTAATTCATTAAATAAGCCAAAAAATAAGTATTCAGATTTCATCAGTTATAATCTAAGACTATAAGTAAAGCAATATGTGGAGAGGCCCAGGGATAAAACCAGTTTGGTATCCTCTATATGTTTTCTGGTTTTATTCATTTTACCACTAGGCTTGATGAGAATAGGTGGCACTTTCAGAAAATTAATGTTTCAGATAAGGAGTCTCACACCAGTGGGAAACACCTTTATTAGAGCACCTCTTAGAGATAATATCTATGAACCTGAATGTAAAGGCTATGATATTTTCAAGTTCTTAGAATTATTCTCCATCCCCAGCCAGAGTGGCTCAGTGGTTGAGCATCAACCCATAAACCAAGAGGTCACTGGTTTGATTCCTGGTCAGGGCACATTCCCCAGTTGTGGGCCCCCAGTGGGGCATGTGCAGGAGGGAGCTGATTGATGTTTCTCTCTCATCAATGTTTTTATCTCTCTACTCGTCTACCTTCCTTTCTCTGTAAAAATATCCATAAAGACATATTTAAAAATTAATCTCCATAACTCTATAAGTGGGAGATCATAATGGTTTTCCAATGTATTGTAAACTTTAGATATACCAAATTAGTAAGTGAAATCACCACATTATCTGTAATCAGTTACATAAATATTTATGAACTTAGAACACTTCCACTGCACAGCTCTGCTAGCTGTGTGGGTTACCCTAATATTCGAACATCATTATTGAGGCCGTTGTTAATAATTTACTGTATTTTCCTACAGAAGTATTTACCTCTCGTTTTGCATTCCAAAAATTGATAGGAAGAGCATACATAAAGTATGTGTTATGAGAGGAAGAATGAAATATGTACAAATATATAGAAAATTTAACTGAAATCTTTGACTACTACTTAATGTTTTTTTGGCTTAATTTGACCTGAAGAGTTAGGGATAACATAGAATTGGAGGGAGGGGCTGTCTGTACAAATGTGGCTTCTCACATAAACTCTTAAAAAATATGTAAGATGAGGATAAGAGGATTTAATCAACAAAGCAAGGTGGCTGGTGGCATTTGTTCTAATATTGAGATAGCATCTGTTTTTTTGTATTATTTTATTTTGTTACAAGAAGATATTTCACTTATTGAATCACTCTTTTTTGAAAACATTTATTTAAATAGTCACTCAACTAAGATTTAAAAATTTTCTCCACTTTAAAATAAGTTTTATTATGTTTATAGGTCTGTGTCAGTAGAAGACAGCATTAACAGCAAATTATCCTCAACTGTAAGGTGAGTGTAGAACTGTGTGATTAATCATTTTGCATTGTATGTTTTGAACCACAATACAATAACATTTTAAAAAATTTAAGATGTTTTGTTTCCCAAAGGGCTTCCTTTTCAAAGGGAAGACACAAAGTGGGAAAACACATTTTTAATACATATTTCCAATGAAGACTCATATTCAGATTCTATAAAGAATTTGTACGAAACAATAACAAAAGGTGGGAGAACCTACTAGTCAAAATATCTGAAGAGTTGCTTCATAAAAAACATGTAGTATATGTTATAAGAATGAAATATATATGTACAAATATATAGAAAATATAACTGAAAATTTGACTAATACTTAATGGTTTTTATATCAAAGGGTATCAAAACATGAAAAAATGATCAACATCAGTACTCCTCAGAAAAAGACAAAATAAAAATGAAGGTCCCCTACATTCCTATAAGAATGGATCACATTAAAAGAGGTGACATTTAGGGTTGGTGAGAATATCAAACAATTAGGCAG
>NW_005353460.1:2636334-2643866 GCF_000412655.1 Myotis brandtii
TTTTTATTACGTTCAGCAGTTTATCATCTTCTGAAGCTATTAGGCTTCAATCATATTTGTAACTTACATTTTCATTTTTAAAACTATCATACATATCATATTTACATTTTATATTTACTTTATAATTAATTTAACATTTATTTTCTAGACTTAATGATAAAGGAAATTCCCCATGAATTTTGAATCTTATTATCTAAAATATTTCTCTTTCCTTTTCCATTTAAGTTGAAGCTGACAGTATTTACCTCTTCCTTTTTAATCTTTTAACTTTAAAACGTATCCTCTTCCAACATCTATGTATATGTAGGTTTCTGTATATTTTGAGGGCAAAGAATTGAGGGGATGGAGGTGTAAGGTAGGGCAGGCAAGTAGGGAGCAGTTACCAGGTTTTACTTTGCTTTCTCCCCTTCCTGTGCTTACACATAAAGCTTTTCCAGTGCCTGACAGTTTAAAAAATATATTATTATTATTATTTTATAATTATATTAAAAATAAACTCAATGAAAATATATTTTGGATACATGGGTACATATAATTGAGAAAAAGATTCTGAAATGCATATAAAAGGAAAGTAGGAATATCCAGGTAAATTTTGGTTTTAGAACTAAACTAACAGTGAATTACAATATAGGTAATTTTATTTTCAAACTTCATATTTCTGATTGTTAATATATTATCAAATATTTATTAAAATATCAATGTTACCTTGGTATATATATAAATTAATATACATTTTCATAATCAACACACAAAGACGATTTTCATTAATAATATAGATGCATGTCTTCTTAAATGTTTTCCTAAGTAAACAAAAAAGTACTTTTTTAAACTTAGAGACTATTATGGACATTGCCTATCTTAAAATTAGGCCTATGTAATTATTTTCTGACATTTGGTATTCAATTTAAAAATGAAAAAGAATTTATTTTAAAATTGATTATTATGAATATTTAGAGTACTTCCAGTTTTTCATTATTACAAATTCCCTGTAAATAATATCCTTAAATGGATACACATTTTGGAGCAATTGTCTGATTATAGTCTCAGGTTAAATCCCTAGAAGAGAGATTGATCAAAGCATAAATATAGTATGTACACTCTTATTGTTTTTTGATATCTATTGCCAAATTACCTAATCGTAATGATCACCACCAATCTGTATGTGTCCAGTTGTAACTTCATAAATTATTTACTTTTAGTCAATTGGACATGTAAGTGGTATATTTTCTGAGAGATAGCATATCTTAAAATTTTACTATTTTTTACTGTCCTATTGGCTTTTTTGTTATTTTTTTCACTATGTCATTTAGTAATGAGCTATGTCTATAAAGAGTATGACATAGAAATAAAAAGTACAAAATATTACCATATGGAACTAGAGGCAATTTTGAGACGACCTATAGTATTAGGAATGCTAATTATATTTTTACCTTCTGCCTCTTGGTTGATTTTTCTGTTATGTAAGTTAGGGTTTTAGATCTAGCATACTGTTAATAAATAACATTTTTTAAACATTATTTATCTTGGTTCTAAAAATATTTTGTCATTTTTGCTTTTGTACTTAAATTTACAATAAACATTTTGACTTTATTTCATGCTTAATTGGTTTCATTTTTCATAATTCTACAGAGTGATTTTAGATTTTTAATGACATTAGATCCTCATCATTCAGAGTCCTTGGAATGCCAAATATTGCCTTGGCTTTCCTCTTCTAATTCATTCAGTAAATTGTATGTGTATCAAAGTGTGTGAATCATTCTACTGAACATGGATAAATAGAGTATTTATAAAACCACTTCTATTATAAAATTCAGAGTATTTGCAGTTAAGGCAAAAGATCCTTGTTTGTTTGTTTTTTTCTAGATTTAGTTTTCATTTCTTGATCCTTACAATTACCCACATCTTTGAAATTACTTGTGTTAGAAATATGTTAGCTCAGAAAAAAAAGAAGCAACTCCGGTATTTTGTTTTGTTTTCTCTTACAGCAACAGTCTCTAACAACTTTGGCCTGAAGAGAGGATAAATCCAAATAAATCATCAGAAACTGGCCTAAACCAAGAAGAGATAAAAACATAATTTATTCCTCAACTCTGTTGTCACTACTGAAGGTTTAAATTATGAAATAATAAATAATCTGCATCTGAGTCACCTGAATTATGTCTGGTGTTTATGTATTTACAGCATCAATTTTCACCCTATCTACTCCAACTTGAATCCTGAAGAGGCTCTGAATCAGGGGAAAGCAACCTAGGGTCCTTGTCCCATGAAGCCAAGAGGGCCCACTTTTCTGTTTTCCATCAGACAAAATAGTCCTTCACAACAGTGTCCCAATCAGGCAGCCGAACACCATCTGGAAAATACATATCTTTCTCACAAAGTAGTAGCAGTCTCTGTACCCACTGTTATTATCTGCCTCTAAACTCACCACCTTACATCGGAGTGGTATCTGAACTCTCTGGCTTAGCAGCTTCTGTCTCTCCTGCCCAGCACACTCTAGCTGGTTAACATGGTAGCTATATCTAAGCTCTCTGGGAGCTGTTAGCCTTACATCTTGGCAGTACCAGCTCTCAGCTCCATCTGAGCTCTCTATCCTTTTCCCTTCCTAGCTGCTCTCTGGCCAACTAGCTGGTCAGTAACCTGTATATCACTCCAGAGACAAAGAAGGCTGGTTGCCAACAGTGACAATCATTTGGGTTATAGAAGGGCACTGTGAGATTGTTGTGGCCTTGCAGCTGCTTATGGTATCTTAGCCTAGGGGCAGAGTGGCCTTGGACATTCGGTGTACTATCACCAAGGCCTACACACTCTAGCCTTGATTATCCGGGGACTCTGGCATGCTTCCCATATTGGTTATATCTTTATAGTGAAGTGACTATGTTATGGTGTGCAACCCATGTCTCTTTCCATCTCTGCCTCTAAAAATATCAAGTGACAGTTTGAAATTAGCCTTCGCTGAAACTGATAAACCCATAAGTCTCCCTCCCTGCCCCTCTCCACCCCCACCCCGAGAGAGATAGTTGTGTAATATCATTGAGCATACAACTGTCCTGGGGGGTATCTTTTTTTTTTTCTTTTCTATTTTCCTTTAAATACCTTATTTGAGACGCATTTCTATCATGGCTGTAATTTACAAATCACCCTGGACAAGAATACTCAATTGCCTCGATGTTTGACCTGGGTTGGCAGAGCCTATGAGCCATGCCTGTAGGAAGCAAAGAAGGTATATTTCAGATCTGCTTTCTGTTACGGAGAGTAGAGAAGCTGCTAAGAAGTACTATTGTTGCATGACCAAAAGTGGTAAGGTTGCCCAGTCTGTTGTTACTAGTAGAGATAACTTTACCCTATCTTTAGGGCTCTCCGAATACTGATGAGTTGGGCGATCTGAAGAGAGGATCATCATATGAGGCCAATATTTATCAGTTGTTGAAATGACCAAATGAGGAAAGCCTAAACTAAGTAAAATATCAAGTGGCTCTGGGCCAGGGTGAGTTTGGGACTTCTTATAAGGCAGCATTTCTACTTTCACTGTCTCTCCACGCTGAAATTGTAGAAAGAAGTGAGGAGCAAAGAACAATTCAAACGTGGAGTTGAAATGTCTTGCCCCCAAACCATTTTGCTTTTAAATTTGAAGAGGAAAATGAGTGCTGAAAAATGAGGGGCTGTTAAAATAAAAATTTTGCATACAGTAAGGAAACTTCTGTTACTCATACTTCCATACAAATAGTGTAAAAGGCCAGTGAAAATTTGGAAACCATATAGTTGTGTAATACTCTGAAGATTGTCCTTCCTAATTGAGAAACATAGGGTTTAGTAATTTTGTATCAGTTAAAATCTGTGCTGTTGTGCAGATATAGCCCAATAATGAAATCTTTAATAATAGCTATAAGCTTTCAGAAATAAAAATATCCTCGTTGCTTAACTGCAGACAAGCTTTGATTCCTGGCTGTTTTCTGAAATTATTTTGGCAAAACAATCACTTACCTCTGCTGTGTTAAATTCCAGTAATTACCTTCAGTCGTTTTTTGTTTTTTTTCCTTAGCTGACATTTGATTATTCCTCATTTGAAACTGGAACTGTTTTTTCATGTCTGAAACATTTCCATCTCTTCTTAATCCTAGTTGTTTATCTGCCTCTGAGAATTCTTCCTCAGTTTGCTTTGTTACCATCCACTTACTTGACTTTAAATGATGGTGTTATTGACTTCCATCTGTTTTCATTGAACACCAGCTTGTCATAACTAATTGTGTGCATCATTACTACCTGGGGAGGTTTTCTTTTTCTTTCTTTTTTTTTTTTTGTGTGGAGGTTTTCTAAAATACTCATTCTGAAGCACTAACCCTAGAGATTCAGATTTGGTAGGATATTTCTCTGATACTGCTGGTCATTCTCTTGATACAAAATACTTCTCAGTGCTATTCACTTACATGCACATATATACAGAATAACGCTTTTTTCTTTTTCTTTTTTTTTTGTTTTCAGGTTAATGTTTTATCTAGTTCATATGCCTACCTAAATTCCTAGTAGGCTCATGATGGACTGGACACAGATTACCAAAATAATTCTTGGTTGTTGTAACTGTTCCTGAGTGTAATATGCAAGGTCATTTTAAAAAAAATTTCTTGGAAAAGGGAGAGCCCTGCTGAAACAGGTGGAGCTCAGGCTGTGCAGTGCACTCACATGAGGATCACCGAATGAAAGCAGGCAGAGCTTGCTTACATCTTCAGAAGTACAATGAGAAGTCAAGACAAGTTCCCAAGGTATAAGCTTGCCATAGTTCCCACGGTGGGAGACCTTTTAATACATCCTTTGACAGGATTGTGGTCACTGCTATGGCTAATGCTCCCCTCTGCACCATCCCCCACAAGTCCCTGTGGAATCAGTTTGCCAGTTTCCAAGTTGAATGCCAAACTAATCTCTGAGGTACACTGATGTCGGAAAAGTGCTCTTGCTGCTCTGACAAGGCCTATAGCCATTTCTAAAAGTTGGACACCCTGGAAGCAGATAAGTGTGTGCAAGTAGAGGGACATGCAGCAGCCAGGAATGTACTCTGGATAGCTCCTAGAATAAGGAGCATGAATGATGAAGAGCTGCTGCTCTCTGAAATAGATCTGTTCAATTTTGTCGAGGCTACACCTCCCATGGTCTGCTCCCAACCAATGATGGAACATATTCTTAACTGAACTCATTATCTCTCACTCTCTGTTTGAATCTGCTTCCTATAACATTGGTGACCTCCTCTCATCCCAGTTGTTTAACATCTTAACAATTTCACCCTCCTCCATATCAAATGATTCAACAAACCTATTTTTCTCCCTAAAAAGCTCTCAGATATCTTTACTACTTTATTCCCCTCCCACTCTTTATTCCTGAGGATGTAGACAGTACTGGCCCAGCCCCTGGAAAATTCCCCTTTAATGAAGTTATTGCTTCTGGTCCTCATCATTTTAATCCCCTCACACTATTACAAGTCATCATTCTAACACACAAATCTATCATTCATTTGCATGTAAATCTTTATAAAAATTTAAAATTACTTAAGAAAAAAGTTATAAAATGCATTAACATCAGTACAAGTCATTCACAAAACCCAAAATGTCACAGCTACTCTTTAGCTTCACTTGATATCGGTATAGAAAACAAAATTATCTTGGTTGTGGTCCCAGAGAACTTTGAACATCCCTCTAACAAGGGTTTTTTTTGCTTCTATCTGTGGCATCTCTTGTACATATCTAGTTTTCTGTTAGTCTCTGATGGACTTGGAAATAGGGAGAGTGTCACACGTATTTTGATATCAGCTTAGTTCCATGCTTGTAGTAAACATATAAAAAATAATTGCTGATATGAACACAAATGATTTGAATGCCTATAATTCTTGCATATTAAAAACTGAGCAGTTATTACCAGTCATGAAAATTAAGTCATTAATTTAATGAACTCATTATCTCTCACTCTCTGTTTGAATCTGCTTCCTATAACATTGGTGACCTCCTCTCATCCCAGTTGTTTAACATCTTAACAATTTCACCCTCCTCCATATCAAATGATTCAACAAACCTATTTTTCTCCCTAAAAAGCTCTCAGATATCTTTACTACTTTATTCCCCTCCCACTCTTTATTCCTGAGGATGTAGACAGTACTAGCCCAGCCCATGGAAAATATGTATTGAATACATATTTCACCTTTTGGTTACTTGACTGAGCAACATTAATTTTTAGAACCATTGAACAACCTTTTAATACTCATCATGCCTTCAGCGACATTTAGAAGACTTCAAAGATTTGATAAGGTTTTAGACAATCAGAAAAGCAGTTTATTTTAAGAGCAACATAATATTGATATACTAAATCTATTAATAGTCATAATTTTGTAAAATATACAAATGCTAATTTTAAAATATATAAAAGAATTCAAAAAACTGTGGTACATCTACACGATGGAATACTATGCTGCTGTAGAAAAGAAGGAATTCTTACCATTTGCAGCAGCATGGATGGAACTGGAGAGCATTATGCTAAGTGAAATAAGCCAGTCAATGAAGGAAAAATACCACATGATCTCACTCATTTATGGATAATAAAGACCATTATAAACTTATGAACAAAAATAGATACAGAGGCAGAGCAGCCTCGAACAGACTGTCAAACTACAGTGGGAAGGCCGGGGAGGGTTGGGGGGCAAGAGGGGAGGGTAAGAGATCAACCGAAGGACGACTATGCATGCATATAAGCATAACCAATGGACATAAGACACTGCGGGGTAGGGGAGGCCAGGGGATTGTCAAGGGCGGGAAAAAAAGGAGACATATGTAATACTCTTTGTAATACCTTAAGCAATAAAACAATAAAAAAATTCAAATAAATGAGTATGGTATACAGCATGCATCACAACAAAACTAAATAATTAGGCTGTGAATATGTTAGTGAAATATTGTATACAGAACTGGCTATTTAGAAGTAGAATTTTCTATGCTATATTTGGTACGTGCATATAGTTTTTTTTTTGATAAATCACGCTAAAATGATTTAAGAAAAGCATGAAAAATATATTTTCATTGTTTTATTTTGTTTCATTTTACATATTGGGAAAACTCAATCAATTTATTGTGTTTATAAATATTGCAAGTAAGGAATGAAGGCACATGTATTCCATAGAGGAACAAGTTAGGAACTGTTCGGCATAGAAATCCTTGCAAAAGTTAAAAATTGGCTGCATATTAAGCCATCAAATGAAAGCTCTTTCCAAGTTAATTCCATGCCTTTCCACAGGTGAACTTCACACTTGATGGGGGGAAGAGCTTACTTTTAACTTTTATTTAGTCTGCTTAGCTGCAGAAACCAAATTATACATAAGGAATAAATAATGAGAATATAAAGTTGTTTTTACAGGATCACTTCATACTTGTTTTTTTTCTGCCTAATACTTTAATTGTAACTTCATACTGGGGGATTAGAACGAATATATACACACATTTCATATTTAGTTTTTAAATTTAGTTTGTTTAACCAAAGATTTTCTAAGAAATGAACTTACT
>NW_005353460.1:2644987-2656594 GCF_000412655.1 Myotis brandtii
TTCTAATAGTATAAGCTATGTTATTTTTATTTATTTTTTAAATTCTTTATTGTTTAAAGTATTACATATGTCTCCTTTTGTTTTCTTACTGCAGACTCTGAAACATCACATCTGCAAATTACAGTGCCACAGAAGCTCGGAACCACCACCAACGATATCGATGTTTCAGAAACACAAGTAATTAAGAAATCACTTAAAAAAAATAAGTGTTTTATTTTTACTGGACTGCAGAACCTAAGTTAATTCATGAATATCCCTTTGTAAAATTTTGTGTTCTAATATATGTTTAAGTGACATTTTATCTGAATGACAGCAAGTATTTTGATTATTTTAATTTCTTAAGTGATATATGAAAATTGTGAAATTATAAAGGTACTCAGTGATATGTTAGGAATCCAAGGATTGGAACCTCAGTAGCAGGGCCAAAGAGGAATATTAAATTGCCAACTGAAAAACTATTAGATACTGAGGCAGGTTTTATAGAATGATGGTCTGACTGTTTCACATTATGGCACCAAATTTAAAAAAATCCAGTCTTTATGAGTTTATAAAAGCTATTACTTTAAAAACATAAGTATCCCAAGAGGTTAAAATTTTTAGGAGAGTATAACATATACCGGGATAATGGGAACAAAAAGAAAACTTGAGTGTCCGCAATAATAACAGAAAAAGAAAGAAGTACATTTAATGCACTCAAACATCCTTAATACACACACAACATTATGAGGGATAAGCTTTATTAAAATATTCAGTTCACCAGGCACATATAACAATTATAAATTTGTACAACTTTAACAGGTGCCCTCAGCACATATAAAATCAGATCTTATAGCACTAGGGGGAGACATTTTCAAATTCATTTTCATAGTGAGTCCAAAAAAATATGGTTTTCTCTAAACATAATCCGTGTTGTTGCAAATGGTAAGTTTTCATTCTTTTTATATGGTCGAGTAATATTCCATTGCATATAGTATGTACCACATCTTCTTTATCCATTTGTCTATTGATGGCAACTTAGGTTGCTGCCATATCTTGGCTATTGTGAATAATGCTTCAAAGACAAATACCATATGATTTCACTTATATGTGGAATCTAAAGAACAAAGTAAATGAAGAATCAAAACACAGACTCATAGGTACAGAGAACAAACTGATGGTTGCCCGAAATGAGGGTGGTTGAGGGGAAGCTGGGTGATAATGGTGAAGGTATTAAGAAATACAAATTGGTTCTTACAATTAGTCATGGGCATGTAAAGTACAGCATAAGGAATATAGTCAATAATATCATAGTAAATATGTATGCTGCCAAGTGGGGACCAGACTTATCCAGGGGATCACTTCCTAAATTATATAAATTTGCAACCACCATGGTGTACACCTGGAGCTAATATACTGAATATCAATTGTAATTGAAAAATTAAGAGAAAAAAATTTTTGTTCAAATGGTGGTGGACAAATCATAAGATATAAAGAATACTTGAAAAACAAAAATAAACATTTTATTCAATGGATATATATTAATTGAATGATCCCATGGAGTAAATGCTCTGGTTTCCCTTTCTGCTATTTGTTAGGACTCACTAGACCCCACAGTGTATCGCACATGAGGCTTTTTAAGGGCAAAGCATCTGGTGCAGCAGGAGAAAGAGAATTCAGGCAAATATCAGGATCCAAGAAACATCCACAGTCAGCTCCTCATGAACCCAGTCTCTGCTCCTGAAACATGCTGAGTCTCTGGTTTGGAATAACAAGACCTGGGGGAGGAACTTTTGCCTTGAGAGACTACTCCTTACAAAGCTTCAGTCACTAGGAAGCCAAGCCAGCCCTGTCTAGATAGGTAGGGCAACACTGAGGAAGCTAACTTTAGCCAGGGAAGTTTTGTTCCCTACGTGTGCATTACAAATCTCACAGTCCTTTTGACTAAGAGTCAGACACATTCAGGCTGGAGGCATCCCCAGAAATAAAGGCAGAACTTTGCTGATCCTGCTGTAAATCAGGTCTGTCTCCACAGTAATTAATGCTTCTTAAGAATATACAGGTGAGTCAACAAAATTGACAAGAGCACGTTAAAGAATTAAAAATCAAACACAGTACAAAACTCCTTTTATGGTCACAATTTAAAATTTATCAAAAAGACTGAAATATGTATTTGGTAATTTAAAAATACACATGTACATAATTCATGAGTTGAAGATGAAGTTTGTTCTCTGTATCTATGAGTATAAAATGGATATTAAATAATAACGTATGATCAATAACGAAAAAATTGCAAACCAAAGTTTGAGTCATGCTCATAAGATGGTAGAGGGGAATAATTTATAATTACAAATACTTAAATAAGCAAAAAAAAAAGGTCTGGAAATTCAAATTTAAAAAGAATTATAACCTTAAAAAAGTTAAAGATGTGACTGAAATTAAGAAGTAGAATTAATGAAAAAGAAAGGTAAGCTAAAATTTTCTGGATCCATAGTGTCAAAGGTTGATTTCTGGGGAGAAAAGGATATATTTTGGTAAGGTAGACTAAGGAAAATGGAAAGGAGAAGAAAAATATGTAACATTAGGAATGAGAAATATATGAAGGTGTAAATAAAATCTAAAAAAATATATGCATTTTAAGTGTTATTTAAACGAAATAGTTAAATTCATAAAAATATAACAAAATTGACCTAAGATGAAACAAACAGCACTGCTGCTCTTTTCCTATTAAGAAAGTAAAACATTTTTTAAATCCTGTGACACTACCCCTCCCACCATTGCAGGCTAAACTGATTCTATGATAGGATAAAGAAGATGTGGTACATACATCCTCCTCAACCACAGAAAAAGATGAAATATTGCCATTTGGGACACATTGGATGCATGCCATGCTAAGCAAAATACGTCAGAAAAAGTTAAGAGCCATCTGATTTTACTCATATGTGCTATATAAAACCAAAAGCAACAAATGAAAAAACAAAAACAAACAAACAAAAACTCAAAGACACAGACAACAGAGGGAAAGGAGGTGGTTGGAGTAGTAAAGGGTAGTAAAGAGTAGTAGAGAGTCCAGTTTACAGTGAGGGAAGATGATGTGACTTTGGGTGGTGGGCACACAATGCAATATGAAGTTCACGTGTCCCCTTTTTTTACCCTTAGCCACTTCCAGCCTGCCCTTACCCTCACCCCCTTCCCTCTGGCCATTCCCACACTTTTGTCTTTTGTCTGTGTCTAGGGGTTAGGCATATATGTTCTTAGGCTAATCCTTTCATCTTCTTTCATCTAGTTCCCCCTCCCCATCCCCCTCTCACAGCTGTCAGTCTATTCCCTGTATCCATGCCTCTGTTTCTGTTTTATTCCTCCATTTATTTTGTTCGTTAGATTCCACATATTAGTGAGGTCATATGGTATTTGTCTTTCACTGACGGGCTTACTTCACTTAGCACAATAATCTCCAGGTCCATCCATGCTGTTGCAAAAGGTAAGATTTCCTTTTTTTTTTTTTTTTTTTTACAGTCATATAGTATTCCATTGTGTAAATGTAACACAGCTTTTTATCCATTCATCTACTGATGGACACTTGGGCTATTTTCAGACTTTGGCTATTGTAAATAACACATCTCTGAACATAAGGGTGCATATATTCTTTTGAATTGGTGTTTTCAGATTCTTAGCATATATTTCCAGAAGTGGGATCACAGGGTCAGAAGAGAGTTCCACTTATAATTTTTGGAGGAAAGTCCATACTGGTTTCCACAGTGGCTGCCTTCTGATCAAGAGTGCTCTAGGGTAATCTTTTCTCCACATCCTCGCCAAGCCTTGTTATTTGTCAATGGATTGATTGTAGGCAGTCATTCGGGCAGGTGTCAGATTTCCACTAGCAGTGTATGAGTTTCTGTTAGTCCACACCCTCACTAACACTTGGCATTCTCAATCTTTGTTGTTGGCAATTTTGTTAATTTTATTCCCTTTTCGCTATCCTTTTTAGTTTTTGGCATCCCACAAACAGTGATGATGAGTGATATGTAGAATGTTAATAGGCCAATTTGATATGAATTGCAAATATCATTTAGTATTGTCTAGGAATCCACTCTGATTTTGAGTAGCAGGTAGTAGTTCATCTAGTTTATCGATGCTTTTGCGTTTGTTTTTACTGTAGGAAGAAATTATCAATATTTTAAAATTAAGTATGATGTTGGCTGTTCATTTCATGAAAGACCTTTATTAGCTTTTTGGAAGGTTTTCAAATTGTCCATAGAACTATCTATCTAGAGATACATAAAAGCATATATATCGATGTGTCTATGTATGTATACATTTCCTGTCAGTGTAGGGAAGTAACCTTTCATTCCTAGGACAAAGGCCATTTTGTCATGATATAGTTTGTTGTTGCATTTAATTTGCAAATATTTTTTAAGGCTTTGAAATTATGATCATTGAAGTGTTTTGCTTCCTCAGAGTATAGTTATCTTGTTGCAATATCTGGATTATACTGTCTCATATAATTAGTTGGGAAGTGTTCTGTCTTTATATTCCATGAATTTTTGAAGATTAGTATTTTTCCTTATTCAAATGTTTAGTGCAGTTCACCATTGAATGAATATCTCTGGACTTGGAGATTCCTTTGTGAGAAGATTTGTAATTACAAAATTAAATTCTTGATAGAGTGGTTTTAAGCCTATCAATTTTATTATCTCTGTGTGTCCTTTTGTTTCCATTATATTTTTCAGTTGTTACCATGTTTTCTTTTTCACTGTTTAATCTATTTTAATTGTATTTTAGCTTTTTTTTTTCAATTAAAGAGCCTGTTTCCTATTAGTGGGGAGAGGGAAATGTTGTTTAGTAGTCAATCTCTATGCTTGGTATGCTCATTGTGACAGGGGTTTCACTACTTATATGTAATTCAGTGGCCCACGCCAGAAAATATGTGCATGTATACACACAAACATGATTGTAGGGTGTGTGTACATGTGTGTGGATGTGCATAAATATGCATGTGTGTTTATATTAAAACCATAGTTTATATTGATATATCCAATTTCAGTAGAAAACCACAGGTAAAGAAAATGAGAGGGGGGTGGGCAGGACATAATATATGCCAAAGATAAACAGCAAGAGAGTTGGCTTATACTTAAATATGTACATTTCATTAAAAGTAATTGGTGTAAACTTTGCAACTAAGTCAGAGATTATCATTTAATGAAAACATTAATTGCTCTCTATAAGAAATACTCTTTAAATAAGACAAATAGATTAAAATAAAAGAATATACAATTTTTAAATTGAAACCCAAATCAAATAGTAAATGTGAGTTCATAGAGTGATATGAGAAGCAGCCTGCAGAACAAGATAAATAATTCCATGTCTTAATGATAAATATGTTACTCTAACAAGAAGTCATAATAATCTTAAAAATATTTGAAGAATATTTATAAAAATATTTGAAGAAATGCAATATGTCATTATATATTACTAGAGGCCCTGTGCATGTAATTCATCCCTAGGCCTGGCCGGCGATCGAAGTGTGAGTGTCTGGCATGGAAGGGCAGGTCCAAGCTGACCTCTGGGCCCTGGGCAGCACCTGGGCCCCCGGGCCTCCTCACGCCGCCATCTGCCTGAGTCATGGCGCCTGAGTAATGGAGCCTGAGTCCCCCCATGAAGATGCAGTGAGTGTGGCCAGACGCCTCGGGCTGGGGTTCAGCTTGGGCCTCTGGGCTGCCCAGCGGCCCTGCAGGGAAGCCGGGCGGGCAGCATTCTCTCTCCCAGCCAGCCTCACAGACCGGCTCCTGCGCGAACCCACAGGGAGCCCGACCGGCCCCTGCTGTCCCAGCGGCTGCACCCAGAAGAGGCCATGTGGGTGCAAGTGGGCTCCTTGCGGTCGCCCAGCATCTGAGCGCAGGGCCTTCTCTGGCACTCAAGAGCTGGCATCCCGGGCCCCTGCTCGCACCCACCTTGGCCTGGCGCCATCCGCTCACCTGCTCCACCAGCCTGCTGTGGTCCCGCTCTTGTCAGTGCCCATGCGGGGGGACGCAGCGCCTCCACTGTCCCCTGCTGCTAGCACCACATCGCCAACACCTGCCATGTTCCCTGCCGCCCCCCTGGTGGTCAGCACACGTCATAGCGAGTGGTTGAACTCCTAGTAGAACTTCCCGTCGAGGGGACAATTTACATATTAGGCTGGCTTTTATTATATAGGATTTTATAATCATGAAAATATTTGTATTAATAATTTAATAAGTTGCCCACAAAATCCTGCTAGTCAAAAGGTTTTAAGGCTTTAAACAATATTCAAGGAAAGATAATAACTTTTTCAGATAATAGAACATAAATTAACTAATCCTTCAGATTTTGAGTATCATTTTAAGAGATCAATGTAACTGTTATATAGAAGACAAATAAAGTGTGAGAAAAGAAAGTTATAGGTCCTTTCAAAAGTGAAAGTAGCAAATAATTGTAAAACATTATGACCAAGTAGCTTTACTCTCTGCAGGAGAGTAATCCTAGAAAAATTTATTCAAATAACTCATCATACTAACATTTTAAAAAGTCGATGACTGTATTCAGAAAAAGCATTTTATAAAATTATTCACACATTTACACACACACTCGCCAAATACTCACAAAATATTTCACTTTAGAAGAGAAAGATTCAATGTGATTTACATGAATCTAAGTAAAATAACAGCACCAACAACAGGAAACTGTCATGCTTAATGTTATAAACAGTACAGAATTTCATTTTAGGGCCAGAGTAAGGCGGAGTGCCTATATTTCCATTTTATTCAATAACTTATAATATAAAATTAAGGAACAGAAATGTAGAACAAGTAGGGTTTAGAATGTAAAACAGGACCAGCTATTGCATGCACCAGGCTTCTGCCTTGAATAACTGGGTAACTGTTTACTTGGTGATGCCATTATCTGATTTCTACAATGTAGAAGACAAATTATACAGATTTATTCTCAACTAATAGAATGAAGATAGGATACTAAATGAAATAGTACTCAAATCTATTCTTTTTTTAAAAATATATTTTATTGATTTTTTACAGAGAGGAAAGGAGAGAGATAGAGAGTTAGAAACATCGATGAGAGAGAAACATCGATCAGCTGCCTCCTGCACATCTCCTACTGGGGATGTGCCCGCAACCCAGGTACATGCCCTTGACGGGAATCGAACCTGGGACCCTTCAGTCCGCAGGCCGACGCTCTATCCAATGAGCCAAACCGGTTTTGGCAAATCTATTCTTTTTCTACATAATTTGTATATATAAAAGTAAAGTCACAAAACACATCATGAAATGTATTCAACCTGTAAATTGAAACTTGGTTTTATCTTTCAGAATGTATCTCTAGCAAAAAAAAAAGTGAGTCAGAGAAAGACAAGTATCACGTGATCTCATTCATATGTGGAATCTAATGAACAAAATAAACTCTTGAGCAAAATAGATCCCAAAACACAGAAGCATGGAACAGATTGTCAAATCTCAGAGGGAAGGAGCGGGTGGGTGGGTGGGAAGAGATCAGCAAAGAACTTGTATGCATATATGCATAACCCACGGACACAGAATATAGGGTAGTGAAGGCCTGGTTTAGGGGCTGATGGGAGCATCAGCAAAGATTGTATGCATATATGCATAACCCACGGACACAGAATATAGGGTAGTGAAGGCCTGGTTTAGGGGCTGATGGGAGCAGGCTATAAGGGGTCAATGGGAGACCTGTGTAATACTTTCAACAATAAAGATAAAAAAATGCACGTCTAAATTTTAGATGAATATGTAAAATTAAAAAATACATATTCCATCAAAATAAATCAAAAGATAAAACTGGAAACATCAAAAGTAAGTTGGTGCAACTATATTAGTATCAAAGTAGAATTTAAGAAACACTTTTAGAAATAAAAGCTATTGATAATGTGATTAATTTATCCTGAAGATATCAACATACTAAATCTGTTTGCACCCAAAAACAAAGCTCTGAAAATATGCAGGGCCAAAAACTCAGATTAAAAGAAGAAAGAAACAATGTCACAATAATCTTGGAAATGCACACACGTCTTTTTCAATAGACTACAGAAGATTGAACACTATAAGTTGAAAATGACATTATCCCAAAATTGCACCCAATGACAAAATTCACATTCTTTGCAAACATGGAACATTTACCAGAATTAACTACGTGCTACCCCATAAGAAATGGATATGTTTGATGCTGATGCTCTGGGTTCTCTGAGTTGTAATCTCTGAGGGGATTTGTGTAAATTAGGGGTTGCCCTTGTGATGAGCACTGTGGAAGGGGAGGGAAAAAACCAGGGGTGGGGAGAGCATCAACTGAGTCTCAACAAGAGGGAAGCTGGCATGACCCATGAAAAGATATGGAGTTGGGGTAAGGGGGCTTCTTATTAAACGTGGACTGTCCCTGAACGTTGTGAGGCAAATCCTGGAGAGAACAGCAAGGTGAAAGGCTGTGTGCAGGCAGTGCTTCTGGCGGTTATGGCTACTCCCTTTCACCTTAAAAGGGGACCTGCATTATAGTCCTCGGATTTTTTTCCATGTTGTGCTAGAAGCTGAAAAGTAGGAAAAAAGATAATAAAATTCAAGTTTCTTCAAGGTTCCTCAGCATTTCTAAATGTAATCATTTTAAATTACATTTGATTATGATACGTAATAAATGCCAATGACTAATGCTCTTAATTTGAAATAGATTTAGACTCCTTGAATTTCTGTCATACATTCTGCGATTAAAGAAAGATAGCAATATACTCTTATATGTGTATATAATTTTGACACACGCATGATACAATTTGGGTTTACATGAATGAGTGCATTTTTAAAAAGTATGGCTTTTGACTTGAAGAATTTCACCTTTTTAATGATTACTTTCTCTCTGAATACTCTGTTGTAGGTCATTTATGCCATCCAGATTAACAGGAAAACATTCTCTCTCCATCTTAAAAAACAGTAAGTGAACATTCTTTTTTTCATATAGTTGTTTTTAGTGTCTTAAATTTGTATAGTCACTACCCTAAATTGAGACTAAACAAAAACATGAATATTTCATTTGTTTAACATGTTATATCTTCTTCATGAATCATGTAAGACTAGAATTTCAGCCTTGATTTTGAGATTTGAAATTTAATTTTAAGCCAAATTCTAATTTAATGATGTAAATATTAAGTATGTTAGATATATTAAGATTACTCTGTGTAACTCCTTAAAATGCAACCACAATTGCAACAATTAAGGGTATAATTTTATTTGACTATGTTTAGCTTTTTTTGTCTTCATGTTACTTCACATATTTATATGATTTTAAGACTTTTACTTGATATTCTACAATACCTTTTTTTTCACTTTGCAATAGCATGTATTTTTAACGTCTTAAATATTCTATTATCTATCTTCACTCTAGGAAATCAATATTAATAATTTTGTGTGTACTTTTCTCAATTTTCTATTTAAATTTAATTCTTCTATTAGACAAAACCTATCTCCATGTTTTTTATGAAAGTGGAAATAGGGTATTGCAACTGGCAAGTCTTATAAAAATGATGCTTATTTTCCTGCTCTTTGTATATTTTGTAACTCATTTTTTAATAGATAACATTAGAAAATATGTAATATTGATAGGTAATGAGGTAATTTCCAGGGATTGTTGCTAATGAGTCCTGCAATAAGCATTCTTGTATGTATATTTTTATTTAAATAGATTTTTTTTGGTAGCCTTGATATTAAGAAATAGGTTTTTGAAACAAGGAATGTGAATAATAATGACAATAATGATGATAAAAACAACAAAAGTAACTGGCATTTATTGAACACATACCATTTGCTGGGCATATTTCTAAGCAATTTGCATGTAGTAACTGATTTAATATTCACATTTTCTAGTATATTAAGATTTTGAGAGACATTGCCAGTGTCTTTCTGAAAAGATGGTAGCAACTTAAATTTCCAAAAGCTTGCATGATGTACTAAAATATTTGATTTCATCTTAACATCAATTTGTATTTCCCTAAATAATTACTCTGAACAATTATCTATATGTGGCTTGCATATTCATATAATTTTCTCATTATATATTTTTAAATTTACTTTACTTAGTAGAGCAGTTTTAGGTTTATAGCAAAGTTGACTGGAATGCACAGATATTTCACATGCCCTCTGCCCCACATTAACAACAACCTCCATCAAAATGATATATTTTTATAATTGACTAGAGGCCCAGTGCATGAAATTCGGCAGGGTCGGCTGGGGGGAGGGGCCACAGGCAGTTGGCCGGCTGGCTCCGCCCCTTGGTCGAACTCCCGGTTGAACTCCCAGTTGAGGGGACAATTTGCATATTAGGCTTTTATTATATAGGATTATCCTGGCTTGACATATCATTATCACCCAAAGTCCATAGTTTATATTAGATCAATATTTTTTATGCTGTTTTTTTCTTTTGAATGATAAAAAAATGTATAATTCTGAGAATAATTTAAATAATTAATGACAAACATGTAGGAAGGCTGAACCTTTGTAGCATGTTCATATTGGGTTTGTCTACAGAAATTCTTTAGGTTAGCTTAGGAAACGTGAGTGGTAACACTAGTATCCTATTTCTTAAGAAAGGCTTTGAGAACTATTGCATGCTTCTACAATTATTTTTCTCTCTCTGCTAAAAGGAAGATGTGTTCCAAGGAGGGGCCATGCCTTTTGCTGGGTTCCAAAGTGAAGGTAGCATGTGGCTGAACCTGAAGTAAACGTGCAAAAAACATCCATTGCTGTTTTAAGGCAATGAGAACACAGGGGCTGTTTTTACCACAGCATCCTATCTAATAATAGACAAACATGGTAATTAACCATACCTCCGACACGCTTCCCATTGGCTAATCAGGGCGATATGCAAATTAACTGCCAACCAAGATGGCGGCCGGCAGCCCCCCAGCTGAAGCGAACAGGAGGCTTGCTTGCTCCAGTGATGGAGGAAGCCAAGGTTCCCCGCCTGCCGCTGCTGGGCTCTGAGCTGCACTCTAAGAAACAATGTTGCAATTATAGAAGCTAAACAAACCCCAGAAACCTGCTTTCAGCCAGCCGGGCCTCAGAGCTGGAGCTGCAACAGTGTTTCAATTATAGAAGCCAAACAAATCCAGATACCTGCTTTCAGCAGCCGAGGTCTCAGATCTGGAACCGAGCATCAGAGCTAAAGCCGGCTCTCAGTTCCAGTGACAGCCATAGAAGGTAAATAAATCCCAGAATAAAAAAAAAGAGAGAGGTTGGGAGCTTCAGTCACCCGCCAGCCTGAAAACAGCCCTCAGCCCCTCACCCAGACTGGCCAGGCACCCCAGTGGGGACCCCCACCCTGAAGGAGGTGTGACCAGCTGCAAACAGCCATCATCCCCTCATCCAGGCTGGCCAGGCACCCAAGCGGGACCCCCACCCTGATCCAAGACACTCTTCAGGGCAATCCAGTGGGCCCCCACCTGTGCACCAGGCCTCTATCCTATATAGTAAAAGGGTAATATGCAAACTGACCCTAACAGCAGAAGGACTGGGAATGACTGGTCACTATGACACACACTGACCACCAGGAGGCAGATGCTCAATGCAGGAGCTGCCCTCTGGTGGTCAGGGCGCTCTCACATGG
>NW_005353460.1:2656616-2657360 GCF_000412655.1 Myotis brandtii
GGTTGGGGCCTCCCCTCTGCCACCGGGGAGCAGGCCTAAGCCAGCAGGTCATTATCTCCTGAGGGGTCTCAGACTGCGAGAGGGCACAGGACGGGCTGAGGGACCCCCTTTTCCCCCCGTGTGCACAAATTTTTGTGCACTGGGCCTCTAGTCTATATATATAAGAGCCTAAGCGACCGTTATGACCAAACAACTGAAATGACCAGAACGACTAGAAGACTGGTTGACCAGTGGCTATGATGCGCACTGACCAGCAGGTTTCAGATGTTCAATGCAGGAGCTGACCCCTGGTGGTCAGTGTGCTCCCACAGCCAACCTGCCATGGCCCTTCCACCCGATGGCCAACCTCCTGCGGCCCAGCCCCTCGGCCAACCAACAACCCACAGCCCCTCCCCCCAGCCAGCCAACCTCCCGTGGCCCCTGCCACTGGCTGGCCAACCTCCTGCAGACCCTCCCCCTGGATGGCCAACCTCTTGAGGTCCCTCCCCCTTGCTGGCTGTCCCCCCAATAGGCCCTGATCTGGAGGCCAGCTGGCCAACCTCCTGGGGTTCCTCTCCATGGCTGGCCGGCCCCCCCAATAGACCTTGGTCACCGGCCAGGCCGAGGGACCCCATCTGTGCATGAATTCATGCATTGGGCCTCTAGTCCTATATAATCTACACTAATAAAAGAGAAACATGGTAATTGGCGTACGACCGCTACCCTTTTCATTGGCTAATCAGTGAGTATATGCAAATTAACTGA
>NW_005353460.1:2657888-2663423 GCF_000412655.1 Myotis brandtii
GGCCTGAGGCTTTAGGCCTGGGTCAGGGAGGAGCCAGCCAGCGATCGGCTGCAGCAGGAGCTGGGGGTGCCCCGGCCCAGGCCTAAAGCCTCCAGCAGAGGCTTTAGGCCTGGGCCAGGGAGGAGCCAGCCAACGATTGTTGATGGCGGCAGAGGCGGGGAACCAGGGCGGAGCCAGCCAGCAATTGTTGACTTGCAGTGGCTGCAACAGTGCGGTGATGGGGCTGGTGCCTTCCCCTGATCAGCCCGGTCGACTCCCACAAAGGGTGGCCAGACTGTGGCTTAGGCCCACTCCCCAAGGGAGCAGGGAGCAGGTAGTAGGACATCCCCTAGGGCTCCCAGTATGTGATAGGGGGCAAGCTGGGCTGAGGGAACCCCCTCCCCAGTGCACATATTTTTGTGCACCGGGCCCCTAGTTCTATAAAATAAAAGACTAATATGCTAAGTGTCCAGTCATCTGGTTGTCCATTCAACCAATAAAAGAGTAATATGCTAATGATATGCTAAGGCCACTCAACTGCTTGCTATGACATGCACTGACCATCAGGGGGCAGACGCTCTGACTGGTAGGTTAGCTTGCTGCTGGAGTCTGTCTGATCGGGACTGAGTGAGACAGGCCGGACAATGTACTGGAGCTCTCCCGCAGTCCCTCCCTGGCTGGCCAACCTCCCGTGTCCCTCCCCAGCCCCGATTATGCACCGTTGGGGTCCCTCAGCCTGGTCTGCACCCTCTAGCAATCTGAGACCCCTCAGGGGATGTTGGAGAGCCAGTTTGGCCCAATCCTGCTCAACACAGGAGCTGCCCCCTGATAGTCAGTGCACCCCCACAGGGGGAGTGCCACTCAGCCAGAAGCTGGGCTCATGGCTGGGGAGCGCAGCGGCCGTGGCAGGAGCCTCTTCCACCTCCGCGGCAGCAATAAGAATGTCTGGCTGCCGGCTTAGGGGACCGGGCCTAAGCCGGCAGGTGGACATCCCCTGAGGGCTCCTGGACAGTGATAGGGCACAGGCCAAGCTGAAGGACTCCCCCCACCCAAGTGCACTGATTTCATGCACTGGGCCTCTAGTAAATTCATAAAAACTAATGATAAATGCATATTTTTTGTCATTATCAGTGGATGGCTACCTTTTAGTAAATATTAACTGACATACTTATGTTATTAGATTTATTGATGGTTAAATCTAAAAGTAAACTTTGTGGTGGGAACCTAGTAGCTTTGGTTTTTACTTCAGGTGAAGTTGTGTTATTGCAGCTTCCATACTGGCGTGTGGTTATACTGGTTATTCTTTTCTCTTACACACACATTATGCTATTAGAAAGCAATTTCGATCATGGAAAGATGAGTCCATTTAATTTTTCGGATATTTGAGCTTGTATAATTGACAGTAAATTTTGTTTGATTTCATGATTCTGTAACTTAATTTTATCAATGAAATTAATACCATGAAATGTCATTATCTTGGTTGAATTAGGTCATTTTTACATCCTCATTTCCTGGTATATTCATACAATAAGTCAGGAAAGTTGTATCCAGATTCTTCATTTGAAAAGGTAAGTTTTGCTTTTATACTGTGTAGATTATATGTTTTACATGGTTAATATGACATCGGTGGGGAGAAAAATAATGTTTTATATTCCACAGTATTATTGGGCAAACAGATAAAAAAAATCCAAGTATAATGTGGCAATTGCAATAAAATCATATGGAATAGAACAACTACTTTTTAAATTTAAAATTTAGGAGTTGCTTATTCAAGATGGTCATTTAATATCTGGAAGTATTAGTAGGAGTTTGAGAAGAAACAAACAAACAAAAAATAGATGAAGGTGCTAAAAAAAAGCTAAAAACCCCCAAACACATTGAGTAGTTTAAATTGATATATCCTCGGATCTGAGTGGGGAGGTAATGATGGAAATTGTAGATTGACCACTGAGAAACTGAGGACACAAAAACATATTAGGTACAGAAACTGAATATGTTCAGCATGAAACATAGGAATTTCAATTGTAATCCAAGATGCAGGTAGGAGTGAAAAAATTTTCAAAGCATGTGAGAAAGTTAGCTTTAGTCTGAAAGGTTTTCATTTTGCCAGAACATATGATTGGGAAGAAACCAATGTTTGACAAATGATTGGTCAAATTCAATTTCTGTGTTGAAATTGAGAGATTAAAATATATGCATTGTGGCGGGATCCAGGTGGAGGGGGGGGACAGGGAGAAAATGGGGGACATCTGTAATACTCTCAACAATAAAAATAAATTAAAAACAAAATAAGTAAACAAAAAATGGTATCTGGTATAGCATGTTATACTCACCATCTACAGGTAGAAAGCACAACAGAATATTATACATGAGGTACCTGTTTTTAGACATTTGACAATAGGCAGGTCAGGAATTTTCTCTGTGAGAAAAAAGGCACCTAGAAAGTGAGTTTCACATTTAACTTGACTCTCTGACTGTGAATAATGTCATAAGCACTGCATAGGGAGGTGGAACCAAGCAGCCACTGAGATTAGAGTTCAGGGATTCTGCAGCCGTTAGGAACTGGAAGGAGACAGGGCTAGAGGTGAATGTTTTGGTGAGAGCGTAGTTGCCTTGTGTTCTTGATTGAGGATTAGGCAGCATATGTGCTGGGTAAGACTCTACTGAAGGGTACAGAGTAAAATGGAAATAATACTATAGGTCAGTGGTTTTTAACCTTTTTTATCTCATGGCTCACATTAACTAATTACCAAAATTTTTCAGCTCACCAAAAATATATATTATTTTTGGCTGATCTGACAAAAAATAGGTATAGTTTTGATTCATTTACACTGGATGGCTATTGTTGTGTTGGCTGCTGTCATTATTTTTATTTCACAATCTAATGGAAAAGAGAACTGTGCTCCTGACTAATAGTCAGGTATGGCATGTTTTAAAAATTCTTGCAGCACGCTGGTTGCAAATCATTACTCTGGGTCAAACAGTACTGAGAGATAATGGATTGTCCAGCCCGGTTAGCTTAGTGTGAGTAGGCATTCAGCTGAGACCAAAAGGGATCTAGAGTAATATCACCCCCATTCTTCACCCCATAGCCCAAAGCCCAGCAATAAGAGGAGTAAGGAGGGTTACCATTAAATTAATAGCCTTCCTCTACAAAATGCAACCTCTATAAAGGGTTCCAACATTGTAGAGGAAGACAATAATTCACTTGAGGGCAGAAATCAAAGAGTAGAAAAATTTAAAGCCCAGAAATTAGTTCCTTAAAATAACTAAAAATTAATAATCCTAGTAAGACTTCTGCAGAATAAGAAGTAAATCCATCAGTATTAGGGATGAAAGTAGATTTTATTAGTCATAGAGAAAAATATTTGGGAGTATTGTAAATGCTTTACAGCAATAATTCTGTTAATTTAGATAAAATGTAAATTTTTATTTCTCTGGAGTACAAACCCAGGTATATGATTGGCAGGCTATATGGTAGGTGTAGGTTTATATTTTAAAAGAAATTACCAAAATATTTGTCAGAGTGCTGTACTATCTTACACTTCCAGTGGCAATGTATGAGAGATGAGTGTCTGCATTCTGGCCACTGTTTGATCACTACTCAAGATTAAAAAAAAATATCCCTTCTGATAGATGTGTAGTGATATCTCCTGTGATTCTGATTTGCATTTCCCAGTGACTAATGATGTTGGACATATTTTCATGTGCTAATTAGTGAAATATCCATGAAATGAGTTTTACCAATTTTCTAGTTTGATTGGTTGGTTTTCTATTGTTAATTTTTGAGCAATTTATAGATTCTAAATATAGGTATGTATTATGCAAATATGTATTATGCTAGATATGCAGTATGCAGATATTTTCTCCTATATTGTAATTTTTCTTTTTTTAAAAATCTTTAATTTCTTTATTGGTTAAGGTATTACAAATGTGTCCTCATTTCCCCATTAACCCCCAACTTCCCCCCGCCCACAAACACTCATGCTCTCATCCCCCTGTTGTCCCTGTCCATTGGTTTGGCTTATATGCATGCATACAAGTCCTTTAGTTGATCTTTTCCCCTTACCCCCACCCTCCCCTACTTTCCCTCTGGGGATTGATAATCTGATCGCTGTTTCTCTGTCTTTGGATCTGTCCCTGTTCATCAGTCTATGTTGTTCTCTATATTCCACAAATGAGTGAGATCATGTGGTATTTATCTTTCTCTGACTGGCTTATTTCACTTAGCATAATGCTCTCCAGTTCCATCCATGCTGTTGCAAATGGCAAGAGTTCCTTCTTTTTTTACCGCAGTGTAGTATTCCATTGTGTAGATGTACCACAGTTTTTTAATCCACTCATCTGCTGATGGGCACTTAGGCTGTTTCCAAATCTTAGCTATGGTGAATTGAGCTGCTATGAACATAGAGGTGCATATATCCTTTCTGATTGGTGTTTCTGGCTTCTTGGGATGTAATTTTTCTTTTCATCGTTTTTATAAGGCCTCTCATTGATCAGACATTTTTGCATTGTTCTCTTGGGCTCAGTGAGCATGTTCAGGAGAGTTCATTTTAATTCTCTGTCAGGAAAATCATTTAACTTCATTTCATTAGGGTCAGTTTTGGAGATTTATCTTACTCCTTTGTGTGAGACATCTTTTCCTGATTGTTTTATTAATTCACTGTTTTGGTGTCTGCTTCTTAGAAGGCTCTCTCAGCCTTCACTTTGGGGAAGTACAGAAGAGGATCCTGTTCTTTCCCTGATAACCAGAGTGTGCGGGACTCATCGGGACTCCAGGATTGGTGAGACAGATGTTAGTTCCTTGGGCAATTGTGGTGAAGTGGAGGCACTGCATGCGTGGATCAACTCTTTCCTACCCCAGGAGGAAGCACAGAGCTGGGATTTTCCGTCCATACACTCTGGGCAGAGTTGGGGTGGGGATGAATCAACAGTGGCTGTTAGCCACCGCCTCTATTGCTGCCTGGGTGGCTAGACTGTGCTGAACCCATCAGATCTCCAGGACTCCTGTCACAGATACTAGTTCTTTGGGTCAGCCCCTCAGAAACATTAGGACCCTGGCCTTGTGAGCAAACTGCTTCCCACCCATCAGTAGGACGGTGACTAGAGGATGTCTTTCTGATCATATGGCAGTGCTCTGGGGCAGAGTTTCTGATGAAAATGTCTCCCAATCCTCCCTACTGGCTTTGGTAACTGATTTTCCACTCTTTTATGTTGTGCAGGAGGCTGTCTATTCATTTCTGGTTTCTCACAAAGGAAACTGTGAAGTGTTGCTGAATTGGTGTGTTTGTTGGGGGATGGAGGAGCCAGGACTTCTTACTCCACCATCGAATTTAATTTCGATGTTCATTGTAACACATTTTCATAGCTTTTTACGAATCTTTATGTGATAGTTTCAATACGTGCCTCATGTCAATATTAGTGTCAGTGGTTGTGTTTTCCTGTTTTTGCTGTGATTTCCTTGCTTGTTGATATAGGATGTGATTTCCAGTTGCATTCCTTTTTTGTTTTCTTTTTTCTTTTTTTTAATAGTCCAAAGTTTTACATATGTCTCCT
>NW_005353460.1:2663473-2673771 GCF_000412655.1 Myotis brandtii
ACAGCAAACTCCCACTGCCTCAGTGTCTGTATCCATTGGTTATGCTAATATGCATGCATACAAGTCCTTTCGTTGCTTTCTGCAAGTTTAAATAATCTTAATTTGAAAGCAGTCACCCAGGTTAAGTGTAGATTTATAGTGTGTTCTATTTTTCCAGTGACAATTTGGCTTTCTTAGGTCCTTTGATGTTATATTGTTGTGCTCTGCTGGAGCTCCTGCTGGAGCTCTGCCTGTGCAGCCTTTAGGGGTAAAAGGCACTTTGCTGTGACAACCTGTATTGCCAGGTGGGGTTGGATGGTGAAGAACCCATGGGAGGGAGAGCATTTCCTCTGACTGTTCTCCAGCCACAGGATGCCAGTTGTTTCTGCGTTAACTTTGATAGTGTCTCCTGGTTAAGGAAGATCCTAAGTGGGAAATCTCTCACGAGGATCATTTTCTCTAACTGGGTGCAGGGCCAGGAGCTGAGAGTCTGAATTGCCCCCTGCTGCTGTGTAGAGTTTGGGAAACCTTATACTTTATGAAGGGCTTGTAGCTACAGTGGCTGCTGGCACCAGTGCTGGTGGAGGTAGCTGCAGCTGTTGCTTGGCATGGAGCAGGGTGTGTTCAGCTGCTGGCAGTGGGTGGGGGATAGTGGTTCAGCTTAGTTTTGCAAAAATCAAATGGTTACTGATGGAGATGTATGAATGGGAACTTAAAATGCATAAGCAAATACATAGAAGAGAATGGGATGCTTCTAAATATTTAATAGCACAGGATTAACAAAGGAATAGGACTGATTCTAGACATCACTAGACTTTTAAGGGAAGAGAAGGGAGTATTTACCGAAAGAGAATATTGGGGGAGAACCTGAGAAGTCTGTTGCTATGAAAGTCCTTGGGGATGAGAGTTTGAACTAAGGATTATCAATAAGGTGAAAAATTAATGACAAAAATTTGAGGAAATGTCAATTAATGTACTTTTGGTTAATTTAGAAGTCAAATGAATGTTGTCAATTACATGAAATTAGCAGTTACAGACCATGCATATAAGAAATGCAGCTGAGATAGGAAAGATAAGAAAGCTTCTGTCAAGGATGTATTTATTTATATTTTTACTTATTTAGACTGGTTTTGTTATAAGTATTTGTGTTCGCATTCTTATTGGAAAACATGCTTTATTTCTTGGGTACATGCTTAGCAATGAAATCTTTGGATCATTATGTTTATTTTACATTTAACTTTATGAGGAATCTCCACATTGTAAAGTATAACTACTATGCTGTACAGATATTAATACAAAATAATAATAATGTAAACTGTAATTGAAAAATAAAATTTAAATTAAAAAATAAATAAATGAAATAAAATATATGTTTTGTGAGTCATTTCATCTAATCCATTGCTTGTCTTTTTATTTCCTCAATAATATCTTTTAAAAAGTTAATAGACCTTATTTCTTTTCAGCATATTTAGCTTTACGTAAGATAAAATAGAAAGTAGAGAAAGCTTCCCGGCACACCCCAACTTCTTAGTTACCCTATTACTAACATCTTGTATTAGTATGCTTTTTGGGTTACAATTTATGAGCCAATACTGATATATTACTATTAATTAAATCTTACAGATTGCATTAGGATTTATTCTTTTTTTTCTGTTTCTCTTCTGCTTGTTTCATTTATTTTATTTTTTAGATTTGATGGTTGATAGATATGTATTTATTGCCATATTAATATTCATATTTTTATCTTTTTTTCTTATTATTATTCTTAAAGAAAAAGTATTATATTAAAGTATACATTTCATGTAATACTGGTTTGGTGGTGGCAAACTCCTTTAGGTTTTTCTAGTCTGGGAAGCTCTTTATACATGTTTCGATTCTAAAAGGTTCTGTCAAAATTATAGAATTTGGAATTATAGCAAAAATAGGCAGAAGAGTGTTAAGAAGAAGAAACTGCAGGTAGACCAAAAGGAAATGGGATATCTGGTGAATAACATTGGTTAATTCAGAAGTCTGCACATTTTATATTATCTAGGACAGGGGTCCTCAAACTATGGCCCGCGGGCCACATGCGGCCCGCCAAAAACATTTATCCGGCCCGCCGGGTGTTTTTGCCACTGCTGTGTGCATAGGAATTTGTTCATAGTTTTTTTTTTTAAACTATAGTCCGGCCCTCCAACGGTCTGAGGGACAGTGAACTGGCCCCCTGTTTAAAAAGTTTGAGGACCCCTGATCTAGGAAGTAAGTTTAAAACCCAAAACTTTAGCCCTAGCCCGGTTTTGCTCAGTGGAAAGAGCATCGACTAGCAGACTGAAGGATCCCAGGTTTGATTCCGGTTAAGGGCACCTACCTAGGTTTCAGGCTTGATCTCTGGTCCTGGTCAGGGCACATGTGGGAGGCAACCAATTAATGTTTCTCTCTCACATAGATGCTTCTCTCTCTTTCTCTCTCCCTCTCCCTTCGAATCTCTCTAAAAATAAATGGAAAAATATCCTCATGTGAGGATTAAAAAACAATAAGGGAATAAAACTCTCCACCAAATTTTATTTACAAATCAATGTACCTTTATGTACTCCTGTTTAGGGGCATTGCTTTTATCAAGGATATGCTGCAGAGATTCCATTTTCAGTGGTGACACTTAGCACCTGTTCTGGACTCAGGTAATGGCAAATTCCAGAGATGTGCATGATTGACCATCTTGTATAACACTTTAATTTTTCCAAATTCCTTGAGTGATAGAGTGAAAGCAAAGAAAATATAGGCTTTGATTATGTTTCTTCACATATAGTTTCTTTTCCTCATCCTCCTCTTATATTTTTTTATATTTTGTTGTCTCTATCCTAGGCTTATAGTCATAAAATTTATTCAGGAAAAATCTACTAGTATAAAGAATACTCATATTTATTAGCCATACTAGAACTCAGTGACTTTTAAAAGCCATAATAGACAGGATATATAAATTGGGTTGAAAGTGAATTTGAGTAAAATGGGATGATTATTTGACTAAATTAGACCATAAAGATCACTGTCAAATTTCTATAAAATGTTTTTATTTAGTATTGATATGCATTTCTCAGTGGGAAATCTATATTAATTACTATTATACTTTTTTATGTCAGGGGATTATTGCAGTTCGAGAATATCAGTTATGGAATTGAACCATTGGAATCCTCAGCTAAGTATGAGCATATGCTTTATCAAATAAAGAATAAAGCTGATTTTCTCCCCTTACAAGACAATTATCCTATGATCCATTTGGGAGATGAGGCGTACAGGATTCTGGGGAAGTCAGAAGTGAGCAAACATTTTTTGGAATCTTCATTTTTGCTACTTTTGATAAACATATTCACATTGAAATTTGTTATACTTGGAGAACAAATTTAAATTGATATTAATTATATTAAAACCTCATGTAAAATATTTATTTTTAATGTTATATGAATATTTATTAACATATTAATAGGAATATGTTTATTCATATAAAAATTAGAAATGCAATAGATTAACTCACATACTGCAAACATGAACATCCTTATATTTCCCTAATTGCAAATATTTTTATGCATGATTTTTACTGAATTTGCATCCTACTAACATAATGATACTCAGATTTGCTAATTATAATTTTGTCAATATTTTCCTTGCCAATACATATTTTTCTTTGTAAAATAGTATTATTTTGATAGAAAATGTAAAAGTAGAAAAAAGTCAAGATGCTTTTCCATATCATTTTCTAGAGATAATGATCTTAAAATTTTGAAATTTTTGGTCCAATTCTTTGACTATATCTACTTACAAACGTAGATTTATAAATGTATAGATTATTTTAAATAAAAAATGATTTAACCATATATGTTTCTTCTTGCTTTTAAAAGAAAATTTTTTTTGCTCTTAAGGGGACAATGCATTTTCCCACTTATTAAATTATTTTACATGTATTATTTTAAATGAAATAATATTGGTTAATAATGATTAAAATATTAAATATGCTGGTATGTATAAATAGGAAAGAATGTACTATGCTATTGCCTAGAGGTAAAATTTGTTGTGCAATCCACTGCATTTATTTTGATGTATACTCTGTTACACTTGTACCCTCTCCAATCCGGGAGCTCTTGGGGGATGTCCAACTGCAGATTTAGGCCTGATCCCACAGGTTTCGGGCCTAAACCAGCAGTCAGTCAGACATCCCTCTCACAATCCGGGACCATTAGCTCCTAACTGCTCACCTGCCTGCCTCCTCATCACCCCTAACTGCTTGGCCTTGTTGCCCCACGCAGCCTGCTGCTCAGTTGTTTGGTCATCCCTCACTAGCCCCCCTCCCGGCCTGGTCGCCCCACGCAGCCTGTTTGGTCATCTGTTCAGTTGTTTTGGTTGTGACAGTCACTTTGGCTTTTATATATATAGATGAATAGACTTAAAATATTGCTCCTGCTACTGTTAATATTTACCATATTTTCTAATGTACTGGAACAGGGTAATTGGAAGTAATTAGAAAGTTTCAGATATAAAACGAAGTGCAATCATAAAATAAAATACAGACAAAAATTTCAGAACCTAGAAGAAACCAGGGTTATCACTGCAGGAATGGGGATATGTAGGTGCTGACATGTGTTTTTGAATTTTGTTCTTTCACTGGGGAACTCGATAGTTGCTTTTCATTCTGAATTTGATAGGCTTAAATCTATAGGTTTAATTAAGCATATTTTCACATGCACGAGTGCTATAAGTAGCACATATAAAGTGAACATTTTCAATATAACAGATTTTTTAACAGAAACAAAAATAATATAAAAGCCATATTTTAGGCACATTTTACATTTATGAAAGTGAACACAAATTTATAGCAAGGTGATCACTTTCATTATAACAACAACTGAAAAATGGAATAGAAATCAAACAAGATGCAAGAAAGGGATTATCTGTTAAAAGCATGTTAGACACATGTATTCACCCAAGCCCTTTCCTTAGAGCCCAATAAAATGGTTATTTTTTTTAATGGCATATACGTATAAGCACAAACAGCACAGAAGAGTAGTAATAACATGGGAAGTTGAAGAACAGAGGTAGCTAACTGATTTAGGCTCCAAAAAGCTAAATCTTAAACTGGCAATTCGGATAAGCTATAGAAAACTTGATATATACTGCAGTTCTACACAAACATTTCTATAACATATCCAGATTCCTTAGGAAGTGACTTTAAAGTCAGACCAATGAAGAGACTTGGTTGAAAATAAGTATTTAGAAATCCTGTGATCTTCCCCTAATCAATTGTCTCTGTGGTAGACTGATAGATAATTGAAGGCTGTTTCTTTTGGGACACCAGGCACAAATGTGCTATTGTATGTCACAATAGAGGAGAAATACTAATTTGAAAGTAGTGTGACTAAGTTAAAATTAGAGTCCTTGATATTGGGAACCAGGCTTAAACATTCCTGGAATGTATTGAAGATCCCTTTCCAGTAGTGAATCACATCAGCCAAAAGAATCAAAATTGACCATATTGAAAGCAGGGTTTTTCCAAACTACAACCGAGACAAATCATCCTCTATGAAGACAACAGCTCTTAAACACCATATGTGGTCACAGATGTTGGAATAAGCTGTTACATGCTCAATTCCTAATATGAAGGGGCAGCAGACATATGATGGAAGAATTTAATATGAATAATAGAGACATGAAAAAAATAAAAAATTAAAAGTTGAGACACCAAAAATACATCAGAATAATACAGAGAATAATAAAATACAGAGAATAATAAAAATTACAGAGTAATAAAATAGAAAAGGTCCTTAGACTTTAGAGAGGTAAGATAAAATATTTCATCTACAAAATAAAGAACAGAGTAAAAAATGACATTCAGCAGATAACAGTTCTTAGAAATTAAAAGCATAATAATAAAAATGTACAGTCAACCTAAAGTTCATAAGATAAAATTCCAGTTAGAACACAAAAAGCAAAGTATAAAGATAAGTAAATGATCTGGAAATTTGGCAGATAAGAAATTAAATTAAAATATAAATTTGGGTGCTACAGTAGGAGTTCCAATCATATTGGAGAAAATTTGAGTTGAATAAATCAGAAAATAATCTAAGAAAAATATTCAGAATTATTTGAGTTTCTTTACTGATATAAAGAATCTGTTTTCTAATACATTAATAAGATACTGAATGGCATGAATTTCATAGCAGCCATATTGGAGGCTAAAAGGCAATACCCACCCAACCCAGTGATCCCACTTTGAGGAATATATCCTAAGAAACCCAAAACACCAATCAGAAAGAATGTATGCACCACTATGTTCATAGCAGCATAATTTACAATAACCAAGATCTGGAAACAGTCTAAGTGCCCATCAGTAGATGAGTGGATCAAAAGCTGTGGTTCATTTACACCATGGAACACTATGCAGCAGTAAAAAAGAAGGATTTCTTACCCTTTGAGACAGCATGGAGGGACCTTAAGAGTATTATGCTAAGCAAAATAAGCCAGTCAGACAACAATAACAGGTATCACATGATCTCACTCATATGTGGAACCTAAAGAACAAAATAAACTGATGAACAAAATAGATCCAGAGCCGTAGACACATGGAATAGATTGTAGAATCTCAGAGGAAAGGTGGGGGTGGGAAGAGATTAACCAAAGAATTTATATGCATATATGTATAACCCATGGACACAGACAATAGTGTGGTGAAGGCCTGAGGTGGACAGTGGGTGTGGGCTAGAAGAAGTCAATGGGGAAATAAGGGGACATCTGTAATACTTTCAACAATAAGGATAATTTTTTTAAAAAAATGAAGCAAAGTAATTTACAGTCTATAATTCTGTACCCAGCCAGAACTACATAATTATAATTTTTTTATTGTAACTATTCTTTCCTCCCTATTGTGGAATGTCCTTCCTAATGTGTAAAACAAACCACTGATAAACATAAATATTCTTATCTCAAAATGAGATTTTACAAAGAATAATTGCTAAATACAGTGAACTTTTAACCAAGTGAAAAGGAAGAACAACTAAGTACCTACCCTCACACACTGTATTGTTCATGAAAATCTTTGTTAGGTCAAATACCACTAAATTTTTAAGCAAACAATGTCCAACTCTCAGTGGTGTAGCATAAGGCTCATGTCTTGCTCGTGCAGAGACCAAGGTGGATGAAATTCTGGTTGATTCCTTTCCTGGCTTTGACTCAAGGTTCCTAAGGGTCCCCCACTAGACTACATGAATCTAGTCAGAAGTAAAGTGAAAATAGAATGTCTCCACATTATACAAATGAGCTAGGACAGCTGCTTCTCATTGATCTCTTCTCTTGGAGAGGGAGCAAATATCATTTGTGGATAATTGGCCATTTCTTATACTATAACCCAAAGTATAATATGTCATTAATCTCCTCCCTTTGCTCAAGAAATGTTTGATTGCCTAGCAAGTGGTGTTCAATGGTTGAGCATTGACCCATGAACCAGGAGGTAAGGGTTTGATTCCTGGTCAGGGCACATGCCAGGGTTGCAGGCTCAATCCCCAGGAGGGGTCATGCAGAAGGCAGCAGATCAATGATACTCTCAATGATACTCTCTAATCATTGATGATTCTATCTCCCTTTCTCTGAAATAATTTATCTATATAAAAGCCTAAATGACCATCGCAACTGAACGGATGACCAAACAGGCTGCGTGGGGTGACCTGGCCTGGCAGGGGGTTTAGTGAGGGGCGACCAAATGACCGAGCAGCAGGCTGCATGGGGCGACCAGGCTGGCAGGTGGGGCAGTTGGGGTCAACCAGGCCAGTGATGGGGGGTAGTTGGGGGTGATCAGACCGGCAGTCAGAGGCAGGTAGGGATGATCAGGCTGTCAGGGGGAGCAGTTAGGGGCAATAAGGCTGGCAGAGGGGGCAGTAGGGGCAGTCAGACCGGCAGGCAGAGGTAGTTAGGGGTGATCAGGCTGGCAGGCAGGTGAGCGGTTATGAGCCAGCGGTCCCAGATTGTAAGAGGGTTGTCCGACTGCTGGTTTAGGCCTGATCCTCAGGAGTCCTGGATTGGAGAGGGTGCAGGCTGGGCTGAGGGGACCATCCCCACTCCATGCATGAATTTTGTGCACCGGGCCACTAGCATATATGTGTATATACATAAAAGTTTGACTTGCCCTAGCCAGTTTGGCTAAGTTGATAGAGTGTAGGCCTGTGGACCGAAGAGTCCCAGGTTCAATTCTTGTCAAGGGCACATACCTAGGTTGCAGGCTCCTCCCCAGCCTGGGTCCTGGTCAGGGCACATGCAGGAGACAACCAATTGATGTGTTTCTCTCACATTGATGTTTCTCCCTGTCTTTCCCTCTCTCTTCCACTCTCTCTAAAATCAATGAAAAAATATTCTCGAGTAAGGATTAAAAAAAGAAAAGTTTGGTTGAAGGAACTCCATGTATTAAACAATAACCAGAAAGAAATAAACGTGGTTCATATGAATGAATACAAATATAAACAATATAGGAAAAACAAAATTTAAAGTGAATTAAAGCCAATGTCGATATTATTTTATATTCACACACTGACTCATAGGTGCCACATGTTCTTTTAAGTACTTTATGTACAACCTATCTTTCAACAGTTCTAGAATTATACCATGACCAAATGTAGGCAAGAATGTGGAAAAACTGGTACTTAATTCTTGGTGGAAATGCAGAATGATGAAATGACTTTAGCAAACAATCTGGCACTTTCATACCACTTTGTAGACCCACAATTACTATACGACTCAGGTATTCCATTTCTAAATACCAAGAAAAATGAAAGAAAAAAATTGCACAAAGACCTGTACATTAATATTTATAGCAGCTTTATCTATAAAAGCGAAAATGCCTACATCAGTCAAATGATCAACAGGTAAATGTATAAACATGTTGCAATGTATATCTTCAATGGCAAACTACTTAGAAAAAAACTAATGAATTATTAATAATCACAACAGGGATGAATGCTTAATGAAAGAAACCAGATAGAAATGAGTACATTCCATATGATTCCATTAATATGAAATTCTAGAATAGATCATTGTAACCTATATTGAAAAACAGCATATCATTGGTTTCCTTGAGCTGTGTGGCTATTGACTTGGAAGAGGGTAATGACAACATTCTTTGTCTTACTTATGGAAATGGTTACATGGCTGTATATATTAACACCAACACATAAACCTGTATACTTAAAATGGATGCACTTTATTGTGTGTAAACCCCAATAAAGTTAATATAAAAATTAAAAATATAAAAATGATGCTAAAATAGAGGCAATGTTTGGGGGAAAGTTGATGGGAGTTTGTTAGCTTGAAGGTTGGAGCAGAATCCTAGAAGAGGTTTTTGAGAGAAAGGAAATATGGCTTCTCCCTCACTGTAGCAACAATTTTTTTAAAAGATTCTAATTATCAAAAATATAAAGTAAAAGCTTCTGATTGGTTCTTAAAATATTTGTTTGGAATATCACCTGCTTATTTACTTAGTTGGCACCTGTCCTTTTATTTTCCTGTTATCTGTATCTTTATGTATCAATATTTATTTATTTATACCTCTCTGTGTGTACATATCTAATGTACATAATTACAAACCACATAAGAATTTAAAAAATGTTTTATTTATCTCATGTCCTCTGTTTCACAGAAAAAGTCAGATGCTGTACTATTGAAAAGAACTCTGAAAATACAAATCATTATGGATAAAGCCTTGGTATGCATTATTGATACATTTCCTCATATCTTTGTTTTGTGTTTAAATGCAAAAGGAATAAGAAACATCCTTTCTTTTTTGCAGCACAGAGGTATTTTAAAGTGATCAAAATATGTATCTCAGTACAACAGGGCATAGCAAAATGTCAGTTGCCTCTTCATTGAAATAGATATCAATACCAATATTTATGGCATTGATATCTAAATAAATATGGAATTCTAGTAAGAATGTATAACTTTTTGTGTGGAAGGCTTCCAATACACTATAATCCATCTATCTACACTAATAAAAGAGAAACATGGTAATTGGCGTACGACCGCTACCCTTTTCATTGGCTAATCAGTGAGTATATGCAAATTAACTGTCAGCCAAGATGGCGGCCGGCAGCCAGGCACTGAAGCGAGCACGAGGCTTGCTTGCTGCAGACTCCAACGTTCCCCGCCTCACTTGCCAGCCTCTCAGTTGCAACTCTAAGCAACTATATACTATGTTGCAAATAAGAAGGTAAACAAAACCCCAGAAAACAGCCGGACTGAAACCCAGCCGGACCGAAACATTGTATCCATCTTTTCAGCAGCGAGGCCTCAGAGCTAAAGCTGGCCCAAAA
>NW_005353460.1:2674450-2715170 GCF_000412655.1 Myotis brandtii
CCAATCCCCCAATCGGCCCTACCCTGAGCGTGACTGAGGGTGGCATTGCAACCTCCCGATCTGCCCTGCTCTGTGCATGACGGGGCGGCGCCCCAACTCCCCAATCGGCCCTGCTCTGAGCCTGACCAGGGGCTGCACTTAGGGATTGGGCCTGCCCTCTGCCACCCGGGAGCAGGCCTAAGCCAGCAGGTCGTTATCTGCCGAGGGGTCCCAGACTGCGAGAGGGCACAGGCCGGGCTGGGGGACCCCCCTCCCCCCGCCCCCCGAGTGCACAAATTTTTGTGCACCGGGCCTCTAGTATATATATAAAAGCCTAAACGACCATTATGACCAAATGACCAGAATGACCGGAACGATCGGTCGACCAGTCACTATGATGCACACTGACCATGAGGGGGCAGACACTCAAAGTAGAAGCTGCTGCCTGATGGTCAGTGCACGCCTGCAGCCAACCTCCTACAGCCTGCCAACCTCCCTTGGTCCCTCCCCTTGGCCAGCTAGCCTGCAGTCCCTCCTCCTGTCCTTCCCCCCAGCTGGCAGGCCCTGATTGGCCCGGTCCCGATTGGGACTGGGCGAGATGGCCCCAATTGGCCCTGATAGCTGGCCAGGCCTAGGGACTCCACCCATGCACAAATTCGTGCACTAGGCCTCTAGTTGGAACACAACTAGCTGCAGATATTTCTGAATTTACCCCCAATTGTGGTAAAATTTTCTTTCTTACATTTATTTCCATTTTAAAACAAGGCATTTCATTTTACCCATTTGGTGATCCCTGTTATTGAGTATTTTCTTTTATAAGATTATTTTATGCTTTATAAACACTTTGGTTCCCTGGTAGAAGTTCTGCATGTTAATAATGGGAAGAATTATTCATAAGAATATTCATTTAGTTATGGAAATTTTTAACAAAGCCATATAGATTAGAAGTTAAAATGTCTAATTTGTCCATTATTACTGATATTTTTTCCATCAGGTCTCTCAATGAGTGCCATAATGTTCTATATTTTTTCAAAATAGGAAATATTCTGGTCTCTAAATAATTTTTATTAAAAACAATAACAGGAATGAATAGATGAACAAAATAATGAAGAAAAAAACAATTTTCTTTTCCAGGAGATAAAGTATTTGCATGTTTTCCTGTTTTTAATAATACACACACATATATGTATATATTCATGTACTTTTGCTTTATATATGCTATTTTGTAAATGATTTTATGCTGTCTCATATTAATGTGTTATTTCAATATAATTTTAATATATTGTCTAATCAATACATTTAATATAATTTAATTGATTTTATGAGCTAATCCCCTTTGGGGGCATTTACATTTTTTATTGTTGTTGCTGCTACAATAATAATACTGTGGGAATAATACTGTGTGGCCTCTTCATTAGGATGTTGAACACATCCTAAAATCTCTACAATTTTCACTCACCTTTCCTAGTGTATGTCCTTATAATATTTTTAAATTCCTTTGTGCATCTGTGTCTGTGTGTGCCTCTTAATTTATTGGTGTGATTACACATGATTTTCCTAATTTGGATTTTTAACCCTTGAGCTTTAACATTGGTTGAACCACTGCCTTTACTAAGTGTTTGCCCTTGTCTGAGAGTATTTTTCTTTCCTATATTTTCTTTCTGTTGCAAGACTAAATAACCAAACTTAATACATACATTGTATCTGAACCTCATGTACATGAAAGTTAGAGACCTACATTCAGGAGAGCTTCAGAGCTAAAAAGTGAGATTGCAGTATATATGACCTTCTGAGCTAGGGATGAGGTAATGTGCTATGGTGCTTTTGAAGGGTCACTGCAAGATGATAATAAGAGCAGATGTTTAGTAAATAAAAGTTTTCCTTGCCATGTCAATGGGTTAAAAAGATTCTTGCTGTTAACGTCTAATATTTATGATCTTGTGTATTCTTCTTAAAAATGTCCCTATAACTTTTCTTGTAATAGTTGTTTAGAAGTGATGAACTTTGTCAGGAAAATCTTTATTTCTCCTTTGATTCTAAATAATACCCTTACTGGGTAGTGCAATCTTAGTTGTAGGTCTTTGTATTTTGTAACTAAATGTTTTGTGCCAGTCTCTTTGGCCTGTAAAGTTTTTGTCCAGTAATCAGCTAATAGTCTGAAATACCTGATTTTCTCTCACTGCTTTAAAGATTCTCACTCTGACTTGAACATTTAGCATTTTGATAATGATGTATATTGGTATGGGCCTTTTTTGGGTTCATCTTATTTGGGACCTCTGTACTTCCTGGATTTGTATGTCTACTTTCTTTACCAGATAAGGGAAACCTTCTGTCATTTTTTTTTTTTCGAAAAGCTTTTCAATTATTGCTCTCACTCTTTTACCTCTGGTACCCCTATTATGTGAATGTTGGTATGCTTAATGGAGTTTCAGAGGGCCCTTAAACTATCCTTATTTTTAAAATTTTGTCTTTTCTTCCTTTTTTCTATTTTTTTTTGTTTGTTTGTTCTGATTGTGTGTGTTTTCTGAGACTTTGTCTTCCAGATCACTGCTTTGATCTACTTTACCTTATCTTTTGTTACTTCCCTCTAATATACTCTTCATTTTTTGTTATTATAGTCTTCATTTCTCACTGGTTCTCTTTTATGTTTTCTATATTCATTTTTTGTTTCCAATAAATTTGTTAACATTCTCACTGAGTTCATCTATTCTTCCTCTAAGGCATTGAGAATCCTTAATACCAGTGTTTTGTACTCTTCATGTGATGGATTGCTTTTCTCCATTTCGTTTAGTTATTTCTCTGGAGTTTTGTTCTGTTTTTTTTTTTTTCTTTTGGGACATGTTTCTTGCCTCCTTGAATTATCTGACTTCCTGTGTTTGTTATATGTTTTAGGTGTATCAGCTATGTCTTGTGATTTTGGCAGATTGGCCTTATCTAGTAGGTGTCCTGTAATGCCCACTGGCAAGTCTCCCTGGTCACCTGAGGAAGATGCTCCAGGGTTTCATTTTTGTAGGTTATGAGTGCCCTCTTGTTGAAGTTAATCCTCGGTTGCTGTTGGAATGTCAGTGGGTGGGATTGACCCTTAGGTTGACTGGCCTTGAGGAAAGGTTGTGACCTCAGCACATGAGCTGTTGTTCAGGGACTGTCCTCACAAAAAGGGATTTGATATAGTAGGGCTCTAGTGCCTGCTGTGTCTGCCCTTTGGGGGTGTCTTTTTGGAGCTGGTTTGGTGTTGCTCTGCTGTGGTCTAAAGCCAGCCATGAGTGTGTTCATTCTGGGGCCTCAAGAGAGGGACTCTTGTGAAGGCTAAGGTCAGCCATTTCCTGTGCTTTGTTGGGGCCACCTGATACGATCTACAAAGTGATCTGAAGTTGGTTGCTGCCTATGCTTGTAGGTACCTGGGTGTGGCCAGGCTGTGAACTGAAGATGTGATTGGGGCTCTTAGTAAGAGGCCTAGGGCATGTCCAACACCAGCTGCTGGTTGTTTGGGGGTTTTGAACCTTTGAAAGATTTTAAGAAAGTCTTCAGGATAAGCCAAAGTTGGTGGCTTATGTGGAAAAACTACTGGGAGAGATTCAGGCAGGGTGTGGTGTGTGAGTCTGTTGGGGCGGGTTTCAGGGAATCACTAGGGTGGGGCAAAGGGTGTTAGCCAATTTAATGGAGAGGTCAGATTTGGCACCTGGGTGGGTGGAGAAAGAGCTCAACAAAGGAACAGTAGTGTCTGCTCCAGAGAGCTGTCCTGCCCCCTGCTCCTTCAACACTCACCCTGAAGCTAGTTAATCATCTCCTCCTTGTATGTCCCTGACACTTTGCAAGTTGCTGTCCTAGTGCTGGATTTCAGAGAGAATGAATTTGTGAGCGAGTGGGTCTGTGCCCAGTCCCTGCAAAATCTGCAGCTTCTAGATCTCCAGTCATTTCTATCTCTCTCAGCTGCAATCCCCACTGGTTTTCACTGCTAAATGTTATGGGGACTTCTCTTCCTGGCCTTGGAGTCCTGGACCAGGAAGATGGGTGTGAGGCTGCAACCTTTTGCTCCTCATAGGGGACCTCTTTGCTGAGATAACCCTCTCCTTGTATAACTGCCACAGTGTGGGTATGGGAGCAGCCTTTTCAGCATTTCTGTTCCTCATAGCATTTTTGTGATAGCTTCCTCTTTTTATCCTAAGTCATAGGCCTTGTGTTCAGCTAGTCTTCAGGAGGTTCTCTTTGATGGTTGTTCTGTAAGTTAGTTGTAATTTTGATGTCATTGTGGGAAGAAGTGAGCACAGTATTTACCCATCCGGCCATCATGACAGCATGGCAGCCTAGATTTCTTAATGATTAAGGGAACTATGTTAATATCCTTTACTATGACAGTTAATTTCTATTTATAATTCTCTTAAAGTTTATTTTATACATTTTTTTGCTATGTTATTAGTTACCATGAAGTTTAGAATGCTTCCTTCTTTCTGATGAATTGAATATTTTATCACTGTTCAATTATATTGATAAATATTATGTTTATATTTTGCCTCAAGCTTTTTTTATAATAATGTAACTATTATACTATTAATATAACTATCGTATTATATGGCATCTGCTTTTTATCTAATAGTTTCTTGTACATATTTTCATACTTTTAATATTTAAATGTCTTCATAATTAAGATGTTTTTAAATTTGAATTTGCACATAGTGGGTTTTTTATAGTCATTGCCATTTGGAAACGACTATAAATATCAATATTATATAGTATGATAATATCAATATTATATAGTATTGATATTTTGTGATTATTGACTCATTTCCACAATCATATATTTTTTCTTTTGTGTCGCTTTTCACATGTTTAGCCTCATAGAGGTCCATCCTCACCCATACTACACACATGCTGCAGTGTATAAATTTATAATGTTGTTTATTGAGAAAGGTCATATACAGATAAATAGCAAAGTGCAAACGATCTCCAATGAGCTAGAAGAGAATCATAGACTCCCTTTTGTCTTTATCAGAGACCTGTGGCCGATGCATTTTCTTTTCTGTCACTAGTCTTCTGCAGACTTGCTGGAGATAATTGAAAGTCTCAAACTGCCACTTTTATGCTTTTCACAAACACTTAGACATGTGTGTGAACATACACTATGAAGGATTTCAGAGAAAATATTATTTTGTTCTCTTAAATGAGGGTATATTCTTAAATTTTTTTTCACGATTATGGTACTCTGAGCTCTGTGTTAGACCAAAAGACTTAGTGGTTTGGCTAGAGACTTGAGTTCTGGTGCTTACCATTAGTATTTATAATCTTAAATTTTGACCCTTAACTTTTGTATCTTAAATTTAGTAATTTTAAATTTTGACCCTTAATTTTTGTATGTGTAAACAGGAAGATAATCATAACTCTATCATTTTAATGGTATTGACTAATATGTAAATGCTATAGGTTTATGCCTAAAACTTAAGCATTTGATAAATCTTAATCTTCTGCTTTTATCATTTCACTTAAGCACTTATTGTAATATTTTATATATATTGAAATGTGGTAACTTAGTAATTTTTACCAGAAATTAAGAAACAGAATTTGTCTTTCAGTATGGTTATATGGGCTCTGAAGTGGCCGTTGCAACTGAGAAAATTGTCCATATCTTTGGTCTTGTCAACACTGTAAGTTTTTATGATCCATAAGAAACATTCTCATTTATGCAATAACATGATTTGTATGAGTAAAATTTACATTGTTATAAAAGTATAGTCCTACAAACCTGTTTTATTTGCTGTGGGTTTCATGCCCAAATTACAGCAAATTGAACATATTAGCATTCTGTATAGAGATGTAATAATATATTTCTGATTGTCTAAACTGTATATCGTGTATCTTCTGTTTTCAGATGTTTTCCCAGCTGAAACTGACTGTTATGTTAACATCTTTGGAGATCTGGTCAGATCAAAATAAGATTTTATGTACTGGGGATGCTAATGAACTACTACAAAGATTTGTGTCATGGAAAGGAAGAAATTTGTTTCATAGGTCCCACGATATGGCATTCTTGTTGATGTAAGTTCCTTATTTGCATTGATAATTGTGCTTATCAAATTATTTGATATATTAGCTATAAACAGTATATACAAAATTTTATATATAATGACCAAAAATAGCATACGAGTACAATGTTGGCAAAATGCAAAATAAAAACATCAGATAACAAGGTGAATCAAAGGTCAGGTTTGGGAATTCAGGAGCAACATTCCCTAAGAATAAAAATGAATAATGATAGTTTGCACTCCAAGCCAACATTTTTATATACTTTAAAGGTTTTTCTATGTGCAAATCATGGCAATAAGCTATCCTGAGTTTTACATCCTAGCATTATATCCACCCAGAAGTGACAAGAGTGTTGATTAATTTTTTGGAAGGATTAGCCACTGCTGGATTCTGGGATGTGTATCAAATAATGTTGAAGCATCTCTTAGAACCTAACTTTGCAGAAACTATCTACCCCAACACAAAAATGATTAATCACATTGGACTTGATATGTAGTATTCACATTTTAAAAAAACATAGCTCTATTGAGGAATCCAATTCTTAAAAAGTCATTGAGTTATTAATAATTTAAAATGCACTTATTCTCAAGAAAAATTTTATTCTTTAGTTATAGGGATTATCCTAATTACATGGGAGCAACATATCATGGAAGGACATGCGATCGAAGACTTGCTGTAGCAATTGCTCTGGTATGCATTTTATTCCTATTTCTTCAGTAATTACATACCCTTTTGAAAGTTAATATATATACTTCAAGAAAAATACATATAGTGTATCAACCATACTGTTTTGACAGATTTTAGAAAGTGCTTTTTAATGGATTTGGAAACTCAAATGATGAAATTTTAAAAGGATTTTTATAATGGTAAGATACATATACTAGTAAAATATAGTTATCTTAACTATTTTTAAGTATACAGTGCAGTAATGTTAAGTTTATTTATACTGTGTGAAACATATCTACAGAACTTTTCATCTTGCAAAGCTGAAACTTTGTACCCTTTGAGTAACATGGCCCTATTTTCCAAACCTCCTAGCTCCTGGCAACCACCATTGTACTCTCTGCTTCTGAGTATGACATTTTTACATTCCACGTATGAGGGAAATCATGTAATATTTGTCTTTGTCTGGTTTATTTCATTTAGCATTATCCAAAGGCAGGGTTAAATTATTTTTATGGCTGAATAATAGTCCATGTATGTATGTATGTATGCATGCATGCATATGTGTGTGAGTGTGTGTATGTGTAACATTTTCTTTATCCATCTGTCAGTAGACACTTAGGTTGTTTATATAGCTTGGCTATTGTGAATAATACTGCAACGAAATAGCAGTGCAGATACCTCTTCTATTTCAATTATTTTGGATATATAGCCAGAACTGGTTTTGCTGTATCATATGGTAATTCTATTTTTAATAATTTGATGAAACATCATACTGTTTACACCAGTTTATAATCCTAGAAGTTCACATCATCAAAATTGTTATTTTCTGTTGTTTTTTATCCTCACCTGACCCCAGAACATGAGGTCAAAGAGAGGAAGGAAGGAAAGAAGAAAGGGAGGAAGAGAGAGAGAGAGAGAGAGAGAGAGAGAGAGAGAGAGAGAGAGAATGAGAAACATAGATGTGAGAGAAAAACATCAATTGGTTGCAGCCTGAGGATTGAACCTGAAACCTAGGTGTGTTCCCTGACTGAGAATCTAACCTGCAACCCTTTTGTGTATAGGATGTTGCTCCAAAAAAAAGAACCATCCAGCCAGGGCATATTCTGGGCTTTTAAATAGCAGTCATCCTAATTGATATGAGGTGATATCTCATTGTGGTTTTGATTTGCATTATTATGATTATTAGTGATATTGAGCATCTTTTCATATGCATTTTGGCTTTTTGTATATCATCTCTGGAGAAATGTCTATTCAAATCTTTAGTCCTTATTTTAATTGACCAATTTGACTTTTCGTTGTTAAGTGGTAGGAGTTCTTTAAAGTATGGATATTAATCTCTTATCAGATACATGATTTACAAATAATTTCTACCATTCTGTAGGTTTTCTCTACACTTCATTGATTGTGCCCTTTGAAACACAAAAAGTTCAAGTTGGATGTAGTCCCATTTGCCTATTTTTGCTTTTGTTGCCAGTGCTTTTGGAATTATATTCAAGAAATTCAAGAAAATATGTCACGAAGCTTTTCCTGTATGTTTTATTCTAGGTGTTTTGTAGTTTTGGGTCTTATCTTTAGATTTTTCATCCATTTTGAATTACATTTTGCATAGGGTATAATATAAGGGTCCAAGTTTACTCTTTCCCATGAGGGTATTCAGTTTTCCCATCACCACTTATTGAAGAGACTTATCTTTTCTCCATTCGATATTCTTGTTGAACAGATTATCTTTTCCTCATTTTGTGGTCTTGGTAGCCTTTTTATAGACATTTGAACATATATATGAGGGTTAATTTCTAGGCTCTCTATTCTATTTCAATGATTTATAGGTTTTTCTTTACGTCAATATAACACCATTTTTATTGCGTTAGCTTTGTACTATCTTTTGAAATCAGTAAAAGTGAGTCCTTCTACTTTGTTCTTTTTTTCAAATTGTTATTCATGGTCTCTTGAGATTCCATAGGAATTTTGAGATTATTTTTATTTCTACTTCTACCAGTAAATGCTGTTGTGATTGTTGTGGGGACTGCATTGAATATTAAGATGCTTTTGGGAAGTAGTGACATCTTAACAATATGATGTCCTCCATTTATGGACATGGACTTTTCATTTATTTGTGTCTTCTGTAATTTCTTTCAGCAATATTTTGCATGTTCAATGTACAAGGCTTTGAAAACCTTGTTTAAGTTTGTCCCAAGTATTTCACTTTTATATGCTATTGCAACTTGAATTATTTTTCTTTTTTAAAAATAGACATAATTATATTTTAGTACACAACTTTTGTCTAACCAAAAAATAAAATACCGCAGTAAAATAATAACAAAAAAACATGGCATTTCATTTGCAATGCATGACAAATGGTTAACATCTCTAGTCTTAAGGAGCTTTTAGAAACCAGTAACAAAAACACTAATCAGCCCAAGCAACTGAAAAAAAGAGAAAGAAAATGAAATAATACAAATAACAATTAATTATTAAGAATTTATGATCATTGAGCTGTACAATGACAGAAAATAATTTCTTTGCAATGTCACACAATCAAAGAATAAAGACACTAATATCTATGTTTTCGGTTTTGAATGATTTTGTACAGTTTCTACTCCCTTAAGCAAATGCTGGAACATAGATTGATGAGGAGTATCTACATTATGAAAAAGCTACAGTTTTGACTAAAAATATAAATTTAGGATACTTTAGACCTAGAATTTCAAATTTTGGAAACTATTTCAACAAATTAGTCAAAAAAATTCAAAATGAGCTATATAAAACCAATATATATGCCCCAAAGCACTACTTGCCTATCAACTGTTCATCAACACAAACCAAAAGGACGTGCACAAGACTCCATTAATAGTAGATAAGAGCATAGGGAATCTAGTCAATAAAATCATGGTAACTGTGTATGGTGCCAAGTGGATACTAGAAATATCAGGGGGAAACTTTGTGAAGTAATATGTTTGTCTAATTACTGTGCTGTACACTAAAACTAATACAAAATAATACTGAATGTAAACTGTAATTGAAAAATAAAAAAAGAGAGTATATAAACTGGGGAACAAAATCAAAAAGAAAACAAAGGCACTTGAAGTAAAACTATATACTTAACAAATTTCTATATCCTCTAGAATCTCAAATAGATGATTGTTTAATGAAAATATTTTACCCTATGATGAGTGAAATTAGGAACATATTCACCTAGTACTCATGGGAGCACTGGAGTAAGGTGTTGCAATGACAAGTCCTAGGCTTCTCTGTAATGATGTCTCTTCCATTCCCTCTCCTGGGATTCAGTCCAACAGCAACAGTGAAAACAGTCAACATGCCTGGGTACAATTCTCTCCATGACACACTTTAGGTCACTTTTTTTTTTAAATATATTTTATTGATTTTTCACAGAGAGGAAGGGAGAGAGATAGAGAGAGTTAGAAACATCGATGAGAGAGAAACATCGACCAGCTGCCTCTTGCACATCCCCCACCGGGGATGTGCCCGCAACCCAGGTACATGCCCTTGACAGGAATCGACCCCGGGACCTCTCAGTCCGCAGGCTGACGCTCTATCCACTGAGCCAAACCGGTTTCGGCACTTTAGGTCACTTTTAAACATGAAGTTTCTGAGTCTCATGTTTCTGATCTGCAGGGAATATCCAGTGCAGTTGAGATTATTCGTTTTAAGTATATGGAAACGTAACACATTTGTTTTGATTTTATGTCCTGCAATTGATTTATTAGTTTTAAGAGTTTCTTTTATGTGGAATCTTTAGTGTTTTCTCTGGCTGCTTTCATCATTCTCTGTCTGTATTTGGTCTTTGCTCCTATTATAATGTGTCTTTTTTTGTGATTCTCTTTGGATTTACCCTCGGTGGAGTTCATTGAATATTTTAAATCTGCATGTTCATTTTCTGCCACAGTTTTCCAGCCCATTATTTCTTCAGTTAAGCTCTCTGCCCCTTTCTCTAACCCTTTTCCTTAGGAGACTTATAATCCATAGACTGGTCTGCTTGCCAGTGTCCATGGGCTCTTTATATTTTCTTTATTCTTTTTCTTTTTTGTCCTCTGACTCAGTGATTCCAATTGACCTGTATTTAGGAGTGATTGCTTCTTCTGCCTCATTAAGTCTGCTTTTGAATCCCTCTGCAGTGGTTCTCAACCTTCTGGCCCTTTAAATACATTTTCTCATGTTGTGACCCAACCATAAAATTATTTTCGTCGCTACTTCATAACTGTAATGTTGCTACTGTTATGAATTGTAATGTAAATATCTGATATGCAGGATGGTCTTAGGCGACCCCTGTGAAAGGGTGGTCGCGACCCACAGGTTGAGAACCACTGCTCTAGGGAATTTTTAAGGTCATTTATTGTATTTTTTTTGTGTAAGAATTAAAAAACATAATTTATATCTTTTTGTTAATATTATACCTGGAATTTATTTCAGACATTTAAGTCTGTCTGGTTCATCATTTGAAAATCAATTAATGCAATCTAGCCCATCAGTATACCAAAGAAGAAAAATCATGTGATCAATAGCATTTGACAAAATCCAATACTATTTATAATTTAAAAATATGGCAAACTAGGACTAGAAGGGAAATTCTTCAATTGAGAAAGAACATTTATAAAAAATCCTATAACTAATATCACTACCTTTTGGTGAGAAACTAAATGCTTTTCCACTAAGATATGGAAAAGGCAAGACTATAGCTTGCCACTCCAATTTAAATTGTACTGGGAGGGAATAACAAATGCTGTGAGGATGTGAAGAAACAGGATCTCTCCATTCATTGTTGATGAGAATGAAAAATGGTGCAGATACTGTGGAAAACAATTTTCAATTTCTTACAAGATTTGACATACTTTTACCATATGATCCAGATATTTTTCTCTTTGGCATTTACACCAATGAGTTGGAAAATTACACCCACATACAAACCTGCACATGAATGTTTAGAGCAGCTTTATTCATAACTACCAAATATCAGATGTCCTTCAGTAGGTGAAAGGGTAAACAAACTGAGGTAAATCCATATTAAGGAATATTATTTTGTGACTAAATAATGGGCAATTTAGTCACTAAAAGACATGGAGAAAACTTAAGTCATTAGTGAAAGGAGCCAATCAGAAATGGTTAAATACCATGTGATTCCAACTCCATGGCATTATGGAGAAAGAAAACCTGTGCAGATAGTAAAAGGTCGTTGGTTGTGAGGGGTTTATGTCTTCCTGACATTACTGCTTCTCAAGTATTTTATTTTCTCCTTTTTTTTAAACAAAAGAAATGCTACTTGAAAGGTGTTACAGTATTCTGCCTTATTCAGAAAAATAAAATAATTTGACTTTTTTTCCTAAAACTACTTATGAAGTCAAAACTGAATGCCAATTTAACCCTTAAGAATTTGTGTATTCTTTTCATGGGAAAATAATACAGTGACTGAAAAAATGCTTATTATAAAATTGTTTTAAAATTATTTTTGTTTAAATCAGCAACATACAATAAAAGTGTAAAATTGCATTAATTTGTTTCATGTCAATGCCATTTGGATTTAAAAAAAACACTTCTTAAAACAATCCACTACAATTTACCATATTTTCATATTCCTAAGAAATTATTGAGCTTTAGAGTGCTATTTTCTTAAATGTGTATTTGCATTTAGGTAGTATGACCACGAATTATTTATTGAAATGATCAAATGGGTGAAGAAATAACTTAAGCAACATATTTTTTGTTTGTATTTAGTATCCAAAGAGGATGTCTTTAGAGGCATTTTCAGTAGTTATTGCACAGCTGCTTGGAGTTAATCTGGGATTAAGCTATGATGACATCTATAATTGTAACTGTCCAGGAGCTACATGCATTATGAATCCTCAAGCAATGTAAGGTGTTGTTTCTATCAATCTATTTTTGATAAATGTTTGCAGTAGTTTTTGATGTATAATCTCTTGCATGATCACTTAAGAGTAAGACTATTTTTATTAAATATATTTGTGCTTTTTTAAAACGTATGAAATAAAACTAGGATTTGATATTGTAGAAAATGTGCTTAATATTTCTATATTCAATGTCTAGAAAGAAAGTGTTTGTTGTAATGACTTTCTGGGGCTTATAGAGTCTTGAAGTGAAATTTATTTATCATTTAAAAAATGTAACAAGCATTGACTGTGTTGCAGAGTTGTATATGTTTGCCTTATCAATGGTTAACAAGATAGGTAAGTTCTAAATATCTTAATGTTAGCCCATTAGGAACAGGAAAGAAAAAAGTGGCCATAGAATAAACAAAATATAAACATCTTATGATAGGTGCCCAGAAGGAGGTAAATAAGGAATACATGGGGAGAGGAAACTTTTTAATAACGTGGCCTAGGAAATAATTCTGGGACCTGAAGAGAAAGAATGAATTTGGTCATGTAAAGAACTTGTTAAGTACTTTTTAGGGTAAGCAAGTGACTGATATTTGGATAGCAAGAAGCTTGAGAAACTCAACAGATTAGAATAAGGAGATTGAGCGGGGGGTGGCGGGGGAGTGATAAAAATGCAAAATAAAAGAAATAGCTTGGACTATAAGGACATATATAGAAGGCATAAGGAGAATAAAGTAAAATGCAAGGAGGCTAAAGAACAATCCATCAGGGAAGAAGTCCAGGAGTAACTAACATGGGGTATGTAGGAAAGAGCCTGATTGTGTAATCATGATGCGAGAGGTGGGATTTTATGATCAATGTAGCAAACCAACATTTTAAATTGATTTATAAAGTATGGCTAATAAAAATTATTTTAAAAATGAGTGAACAATATATCAGAGTGAAATCATTATAATAATATTTGGGAGATGATTCTCATAAATACAGCAATTTATTAAGATCGAGATAAATGAAAATGGCAAGTATTATTGTAGGTTTTTGGATAGCACAACTTATTAACTGATATTGAAAAAGGCAAATATTAGGAATGGAGAAGTTGCAAAATCTTGAGGCATTTTGTATATGTTATATTGGAGGCATCGAGTCATTCATTAGAGTTAAGTGCACAGTTATATAGATCAGGATCTCTGAGGACAAGGGATCTAGAGTGTGTGAGCCATCAGCATATTGATGGGAACTAAAATCATGGACAGATAATTTAGAAAGGAGTTGAAACTAGTAAAAGAGGTGCCCTAAGAGATAGCTTTGCATTCTTGTCATAGAAAGGAAGGCACTATTAGAATAAAAACCAAGATAGAATGGCTCCTTCCCTGGGGAGGACTATGTTTTAAAAAAGGGAGAAGATGGAATTCAGATGGTAATTTAGTCCCCCCAAGTCTCTCGCAAACTAAAGAATAAAACTAGGGAACAAACAAACAAACAAAGAGCAAAAGCATATTCTCTGTTTCCAAAACTGGAATGCACCAAGGATACCAGCAGGTGGGTTCAAACCACTAACAAAATAAAACCTGCATGAAGTAAGTAGCTGTGCAGGAGGAAATAAAATTAACACAGTGGGATCTCTAAAATCTCAGAGACCTGGGAGCTCAGAAATCATTGACTCATCTGCACACCCCAAACTTGACCCTATTGAGCCTGAAATACCATTAAGCTCATGCCATTACTGGAACCCAAATTGGTGGGAAAATTGCAAATATCTTGCATAACATCAATGTAATTATAAGAAAGCATTTCATAGGAACAATTTACCAAAAAATCAGGCTGTAATAATAAAACTTTTGAGGTCATAAAATCCAATGAAAAATCATAGGTGACTAGATTAAGGACACATGAGAACTAAATGCAATGATTGATTCTGAACTTTATCCTTTTGCTATCAAAGTTCCAATATTGTGCTGAAGGAAAATTCTGAATGAAATTTTACCATTAGGCATTGATAATATGTCATCACTTCCTGGTTTTAAAGTATCTGTTTTAGGTGAATTCATTTCTATGTATGAATTACACATTAAAATATTTACACTTATGAAAACATGCTAGCCTTGGTTGGTGTTGGTTGAGCATAGTCTCATGCAGGTTGCTGGTTCAATTGCTGGTAAGAGCACATGCCCAGGTTGAGGGCTTGATCCCCGGTAGGGGCCGTGCAGGATGTATCTGATGGATGTTTCTCTCTCTCCCTCTCCCTTCCTCTTTCTCTAAAATTAATGAAAACATATTTAGAAAAATATTCTGATGTTAACTTACTTTTTACTGTTTCAGGAAAAAAATATTGGACTATATTTGTATTATTTTTCTAAGTTTGAGATTGTTACACGATTAAACAAAAACTCATTCAACAGTACACATAGAAATGTAGAAATTTGAAACTAAGAAATAATCTAAGGCTTACACATTTTATATACTTAATGTTGAGATCTTTTAATGGATTATTACCAAGGAACAAGTGTTGATGATTTTTCACTAACACAATCAACTATCTTTTCTTCTTTAATTTTCCATATATATTTTCTAGTATACTTAATATTCTTAATTATAATCAGCGCTACTTATAATAATGATTACAAATATGATGTTGACAATAATAATGCAAAAATGAATAATGGGGCATACTTAAATAGTTTTTTTTTGTTCCAGGCATTGTTGTTTTTAATATATTCTAACTCATGTCACCTTAACTTCTCTACTTTCTAGATTTCTATTACATTAAATTACAATATAAATGAACTTGTTGCTTACATTTATGACTTCCATTAAAAATCAAAGCACTCTCCCCTCCCTCTTGTTTTTCTCTGACTGAAGGTGTACAGAATTAATAATGCTATATTGATGAGTGTGACTCTGATAGTGATTTTACTCCATTTATCTGAAGAATATAATTTAATTTTAGACGTTCCCGTGGTGTAAAGTCTTTTAGCAGTTGCAGTGTGAATGAATATAAAGGTGTAGTTTCACAGCCTGGATTTGAATGTCTTCAAAATCAAACCATTTCAAAAGTGGTTGTCCAAGGAAGACTAGAAGCAAGCTGTGGTAATAAACGTTTGGACACTGGAGAGGAGTGTGATTGTGGCCCTCCAGAGGTTAGTGGCAAACATTGATAGCTTACCTAAAGATTCATTTTTGCTTGTTTGTCATATAGTGCTATAAATATAGATGTGATACAAAAGGGGGGGGGCTTTTGTCAAATGCTGCACCATTTTATCAAATTTCTAAGACATGGAGATACGGGACATGTGAGAACTGACTCATCTGAATTTGAAACATTTGAAGAATTTAAGTATGGAGTAAGTATAGCATGGATTCAATACGATTTTCTTTGTTGTGTAACCATTAATAGCAACACTCATCTTTCTGTGTCACAAACACCAGTCCCTTCAATCATATAATCATCACCTACATCATCTGGATTCTTCCCAAGTGAGTGCCTTGTTTCCCTAAGTTATAAGATGTGTGTTATTTACCTCCCCATCCTTGCGTCTGAGAAACTTCATTTATTTTAACCTGATTGCACAGAATTGAATAAATCATAATCCATCATTCATTATTGTTATATTTGTTTTTTGCTATTATTTTTTTTCAGTTGTGCTTGGTAAGATGATTAATCAAAGAAGTTTGTTGTGCCTGTCTTCATATACTTAGGCATGGTGAAGTTGATTGATACAGATGTTTTAGAAAATATGAAAGGTCTCTAATTATTAGGAATAAAATTCTGTATAACTTGATTGCATTATAATTAGAATGACTCAAGTTTTCTGTATCTTTATTAATTTTGATTGCTTTACCCCTCAGAACTTGAGAAATAATATTGATACCTCCAACGATCCAGTTGTATTTGCCTAACTCTCACTAGAACTTAATTCATTCTTTATATTTTGAAGCTGTTTTATGTTAAATGCAATTGGTTTTCTTCCTAGAAATTAACTTTTTACCTACAAAGAGTGAATATTCTTATATCTATGTTGCTTTTTGTTTTAAGTATATTTGGTCTGACATAACTACCTCTAACTCCATCTCCATCTCTGTTTCTATCTCTGTCTCTGCTCTGACTCTGTCTCTATGTCTTTAGGTTCCTTTGAGTTGGCATTTCCCTGATATTACTCTATTCTCATTTAGTTTTTCTGTACTATTTACTTCAATACCTACATTGTTTTAATTTATTATTTGATCTGTATTTGATTTGTAAAGTTATCAGTTTAGATGTTATTATGATTAATAGTTTGCATATTTAAAAATTAACTGAGGTCCATGGTTTATTTTTTTTTTCTTATGGCTTCTTTCTGTTCCAGGATCTCTTCCAGGATCCTTATTGTATTAAGTTGTTATGACTCCTTACACCCCTCTAGAATGAATTTCTGTAAGTGTAGTTCTCTCAAAATTTTTATATTTTCTATGTCCATTTTGTTACATTTGTTTTCTAATTTAATTTTAGCTTATTTCTTTTGACCTGTGTGATCCACCCCCCACACACACTATTTATTTTCAGTGATTTAGTGGGTATGCATTTTTTTCCTCTTTAGTGATTATCTTCTCATTTTGACCATGACTGTTCTTGCAAGTCTGCTGCTGCATATGTGCCTGCATTTCTCTAGGCTAGTTTTGTGATCTACCCTTGAGAATGTTCCATGTGCACTGGAGAAGAATGGATAATGTGATGTTCTGGGATGAAAAGCTCTGATAAGTGAATGTGCTATAGCCTTTCATCTATTCTAGTATGACCCTTTGTATATCTGTGATGTCTGTGATAACTTCTCCTCTTTCATTTCTGATTTTGTTTATATGAGTCTTTTCTTTTTTTTGCTCAGTGAGTCTGGCCTGGAGACTGTCATTTTATTAGTCTTTTCAAAAAACCAGTTCTTTGTTGTATTAATTTTTGAATAGTATTTTCTTCTCTATTTCATTTAATTCTGCTATAATTTTTATTTCCTGTCTTCTGCTGACTTTGGGTTACTTTTGACCTTTTTCTAGTTATTTTTTCTTATTATTTTCTTATTAAAAATTTTAATGTTGACACTATTGCAGATGTACCTCATCCCACCCGCCTTTGCCCACCTCCACCCAACCCACCTCTCCTTCCCTTGACCTTCACCACACTAATATGTGTCCATGGGCTATGCATATGTGTTCTTTAACTGATCCCTTCACCTTCTTTTTCCAGTCATTCTTATCCTCCAAGTTCATTTTTAAAACTTGAGTTTAGAGAGAGATAGAGAAAGGAAAAAAGGAAGAAAGGAAGAGAGAGAGAGAGAGAGAGAGAGAGAGAGAGAGAGAGAGAGAGATATTTGTTGTTCCACTTTTTTATGCATTTGTTGGCTGCTTCTTGTATGTGTCCTGACAAGGGATCAAACCTGCAAACTTTCCATATTGGGACCATGCTCTAAGCAACTGAGCTACCAGGTCAAGGCTCATTTTCTAATTCTTTAAGATGTAATGTTTGGGTGTTTACTTGGGAATTCTCTTGTTTTTTGAAATAGGCCTGTAATGATATAAACTTCCTTTTTTTATTACTGCTTTCACTGCATCCCCAAAATTCATATGTCATATTGTCATTCTCATTTATCTCTATATATCTTTTGATGTCACCTTTATTTCTTCTTTGACCCAGTCTTTTTTAAAAAATAGTATATTGTTTAATCTTCACATGTTTGTGGTTTTCTTTACTTCTTTTTTGCAGTTGATTTCTAATTTCAAAGCTTGTGGTCACAGAATGTGCTTGGTTCAATTTCAATCTTTTTGAATTTGTTGAGGCTAGTTTTGTGATCTACCCTTGAGAATGTTCCATGTGCACTGGAGAAGAATGGATAATGTGATGTTCTGGGATGAAAAGCTCTGTAAATGTCAATTATGTCCATTTTGTCTAATGTGTCACTTAAAGTTAACATTTTTTTGTTGTTGATTTTCTGTTTGGATGATCCATCCAGAGCTTTGAATGGAGTATTAAGGTCCCCAACCATGATTGTGCTTTTGACTGTTTCTCCCTATAGTTCTGTTAGTAGTTACTTTATGTATTTTGGTGCATGCTGTGTAGGTGCATATGAATTAAGTATTATATCTCCTTAATGTAGTGCCCAATTTACCATATAAAATGTCCATCTTTGTCTCTTTTTACCTTTGTTATTTTGAAATATGTTTTGTAAGATATAAGTATGGCTACACCAGCTTTTCTGTGGATGTTATTTGCTTGGTGAATCATTTTCCAACCTTTCACTTTGATTCTAACTTTTTCTTTGCAGCTTAGAGGTGTCTCTTGAGGTAGCAAGGCTCCGTGGCTCTGTTTGTCTTGAATGCCAACCAGCCAACAACCATGACTGAACCCTATGCTGTGTCCTTGCCCAGTTCTCTATCTCTAGACTCAGCCACAGCTCATTCTGCTCACTCCTGCAGGAATGTCTGTGGAGTCTCTTTGCTTCTACCAGATGAAGGGAGTGCCAGCCACTACCAGATTCCTCCACTCTCTAGCCATGAGCCACTTACTGGCTGCAGTAGAGCTTCTGTGGCTTGTCTCAGTCCTTCTCCCTTCTCTCCTCACCCATTTGCTCCCACTTGCCTACCTTTAGATATTTCAATGTGCAGATCTCTGAAGCATTTTTGTGAGTTGACCAGGGAATCCTTTGTTGATTTATAGCTATTCAAATTGCTGAAATTTTAAGGCTGAAACCAAGGGGATCCCTCAAGCTGCCATTCTTTTGATATCATTCCCTCTGTAATTGATTTTTATATATACAATAATAATATCATTTTTTAAATTACAATTTTTTAATTGATATCAGAAGAATAGAGAGGAAGAGAAAGTTTGAAACACCAATGATGAGAGAGAATCATTGATCTGCTGCCTCCTGCATGCACCCCCCTTCACCCCACTAGGAATTGAGCCCTTAACCAGGGCATGAGCCCTTGACTGGAATCGAACCCAGAAATCTTCAGTCCTTAGACCAATGCACTATCCACTGACCAAACCAGCTAGGGCAAAAATATCAACTTTTAAAAATCACAATTTATTTAAAGACTAGAGGCCCGGTGCACAAAATTTGTGCACTGAGGGGGGGGGATGTCTCTCAGCCCAGCCTGCACCCTCTCCAATCTGGAACCCTTCGGGGGATGTCTGACTGCCAGATTAGGCATGTTCCCACAGTAAGTTGGACATCCCTCTCACAATCCAGGACTGCTGGCTCCAACTGCTTACCTGCCTGCCTGATCACCTCTAACTGCTTCTGTCTGCTAGCCTGATCACCTCCTAACCACTCCTCTGCCACTCTGATCAACACCTAACTGCTTCCTGCTGGCCCAATCGCCCCCAACTGCCCTCCCCTGCTGGCCTGGTCACCCTAACTGCCCTCCCCTGCCAGCCTGGTCACCCCTAACTGCCCTCCCCTGCCAGCCTGGTCGCCCCCAACTGCCCTCCCCTGCTGGCCTGGTCACCCACAAAAGCCCTTTCCTGCCAGCCATTTTGTGGTGGCCATCTTGTGCCCACATGGGGGTGGCCATCTTGTGTGAGGGTGTGATGATCAATTTGCATATTATCTCTATTTTATAGGATTGTCCTTCCCTCATTGCTGTGAATCAATCTTGGTTATTGATCAAGTAAACATTTATGAGTTTTTCTGTTTTTTTCTACTCTATTGCCACCATTTTAATTACTATAAATTTCTATTAATTTGTGGGATATGATTATATATCCTCCAGCATGATTTTTTTTGGTGATCATGGCCTTTTGCATTTAGTAAGAATATCTGATTTGTTTCTTTTAGTTTCTACAAATAAAAAGACAGAAGAAATTGCATTGAACCTTAGATAAATTTGATGTTAGATAAAATGGAGGTATATACCTTCATTTTTTATTTCTTTTAATTTATCTCAACAGTATTTTCTAGTGCTCATTATATAGGTTTTTTACTGATAAACTTTTAAATTTTTGCTGCGATGTTTTAAAAATTTTTATTATAGTTTAAATCATATATTTTAAAATGTTTTCTTTATTACTCAGATTTAAAAATACACTAGATATTTATAGTCTTAATTTTTTACTGCAATCTTGCTGAATTTATTTATTAATCCCATTAGTTTTTTTAGAGAAATTTATCTGTTAGGAGCATAATGTGAATCATATGTATTTTATATTTTCTAGTAACATTTATAAAATAAAATAAAATAGGTGAGATAAATTTGCATAATATATTTTGATTTAATATTTCAAATATAGTATTATTTCAACATATTATCTGCATAAAGTTATTGTTGAGTATTTTTATTTTTAATATGTATGTGTTAATACATTTTATTAATAAAATACATATAGGTATATGCACACACATACACAAACACACACACATCTGAATAAGTATAGAAACAGAGAGACATCATAAGAATTGGCTTATACAATAATGGAGAAATTGAATATACTGTCACCAAGCCTAGATGTCAAAATGAAGGAAGATCCAGGAGGAAGGAAGAATAATTGCAGACTTAACTGCTCCTTCACTCCATTGAGATGAGTCAGCAATCAGCCACTTTAAGTTAATGCTGTCATGAGTTTTGATTTTATGGATGTTGGGATGGAGTGCATGTGTTTTGCCTAGGAGATAAACATGATGAATCTTTGGAGACCAGATGGTGAAATGTGATAGAATATCCCCCAAAGCTTTGCATGTCCTAATATTAATAACTTGTGAATATGTTACTATACATGGCAAAAAGTACTCTGAAGAGATGATCAAGTTAAGGATCTTGAGAGGGAGAGATCTCCTATGTTTCTTAGTGGGCCATATGTAATCACAGGGATCCTTATTAGAGGGAGGCAGACAGGTCAGAGGCTATGTGACAGTGATATTTGAAGATGCTACATCGCTGGTTTTGAAGATGGAGTAAGAATCCATAACCCAAAGAATGCAGGTGCCCTCTAGAAGCTGAAAAGGCAGTAAAATGATTTTTCTCTAGAGTTTCCAGGAGGAATGAAGAACTTTCAAAATCTTCATTTTAGTCTCTTGGTCTTTTGACTTCCAGAACTGTAAAATAATACTAGCACATGTACGTAGTTTTAAGCTACTAAGTTTATGGTAATTTTTATAGCAGAAATAGGTAATAAATATGATTGAATTAATTCTGTGTTCCTTGTGATAAACAAACACCGAGGATTGGTGTTTAAAGAATGGATTTAAAGATTCCTACCAAATGGACTGCAGTTTTTCTGAAGAGAACAACAATTTCTTTATCACAGCATGTGTAGATTCAACACTTTGGCCATCTGGGCGAGATAATTTCTACCAATACATTTGTAGCAACCTCAGAAGCAGCATTTAGGTGGCGTGAAGTCAAGATCCAAGTTTTAAGAGACTGAAAGTAAGGATTATTAGTGTGAGAAAGATGTAAATACATGAAGGAACTCTCTAGGAGGGAATCAATATTCCAAGAGGTTCAAAGGAGCACCTAACGATTTTCATCAACTGGGTCAGTGATATGATAGATACAGTAATCAGAGTAGAAGTACTCGTCAGAGGAAAGTTTACAAGAGTGTTTGTTTTTCCTTAGATAATAAAGGCAGACCTCCAGATATATACAACGTGGCTAAGGGGAATCATGTCAGTGTTCAAAAGTTTATCCTGGGCAAAAGCTGTCTACCTCTAAAGTCAATAAGTCTCAGGTTAAGTTTTCCTGATAGAATGGCTATTCAATCCTTAGGTTAAGAGCAGTGATGATAATCTGGAACAAGATCACCAAAGCATTCTGAATTATATTCATTTGTGTTGTTTTCCTTCTGGCTAGCTCAGTTTTTGAATTGTATATCATTAATATACAAGTACTTATAAGTAAAGTAAATAAACAGACTACCTCAAGGGAAATTGGTGCATAGAAATATAAAGTAAACCAGAATGTGCATATATATTCAATATGAACACATTATTAGTACAATAAATAAATTGAAACAGACCTAAATGCCTAGTTATTTTTGCCTATACGTTTTGCTAATTTTTTTTTATTGCTAAAAGTATTACAAAGGGTATTACATATGTGTCCTTCCCCCCCACCCCTCGCCCTTGACAATCCCCTGGCCTCCCTTACCCCCCAGTGTCTTATGTCCATTGGTTATGCATATATGCATGCATACAAGTCCTTCGGTTGATCTCTTACCCCTCTCCCTCCTGCCCCCCAACCCTCTCTGGCCTTCCCGCTGCAGTTTGACAATCAGTTTGAGGCAGCTCTGCCTCTATATCTATTATTGTTCAAAAGTTTGTAATGGTCTTTATTATCCATGAATGAGTGAGATCATGTGGTATTTTTCCTTCATTGACTGGCTTATTTCACTTAGCATAATGCTCTCCAGTTCCATCCATGCTGTTGCAAATGGTAAGAGTTCCTTCTTTTTTACAGCAGCATAGTATTCCATCGTGTAGATGTACCACAGTTTTCTAATCCATTCATCTACTGATGGGCACTTAGGCTGTTTCCAGATCTTAGCTATGGTGAATTGTGCTGCTATGAACATATGGGTGCATATATCCTTTCTGATTGGTGTTTTTGGTTTCTTGGGATATATTCCTAGAAGTGGGATCACAGGGTCAAATGGGAGTTCCATTTCCAGTTTTTTGAGGAAACTCCATACTGTCTTCCATAGTGGCTGCACCAGTCTGCATTCCCACCAGCAGTGCACAAGTGTTCCTTTTTCTCCACATCCTCTCCAGCACTTGTCGTTTGTTGATTTGTTGATGATAGCCATTCTGACAGGTGTGAGATGGTACCTCATTGTTGTTTTGATTTGCATCTCTCGGATGATTAGTGACTTTGAGCATGTTTTCATATGTCTCTTGGCTTTCTGAATGTCCTCTTTTGAAAGGTGTCTATTTAGATCCTTTGCCCATTTTTTGATTGGATTGTTTATCTTCTTTTTGTTAAGTTGTATGAGTTCCCTATAAATTTTGGAGATTAGGCCCTTATCAGATATGACGTTGGCAAATATGTTTTCCCACGCAGTGGGTTTTCTTGTTGTTTTGTTGATGGTTTCTTTTGCTGTGCAGAAGCTTTTTATTTTGATGTAGTCCCATTTGTTCATTTTCTCTTTAGTTTCAACTGCCCTAGGAGCTGTATCAGTGAAGAAATTGCTTTGGCATATGTCTGAGATTTTGTTGCCTTTGGATTCTTCTAGAATTTTTATGGTTTCCTGTCGTACATTTAAGTCCTTTATCCATTTTGAGTTTATTTTTGTGTATGGTGTAAGTTGGTGGTCTAGTTTCATTTTCTTGCATATATCTGTCCAATTTTCCCAACACCATTTATTGAAGAGACTATCTTGGCTCCATTGTATGTTCTTGCCTCCTTTGTCAAATATTAATTGAGCATATTGGTTCGGGCTAATTTCTGGACTCTCTATTCTATTCCACTGATCTATATGTCTGTTCTTGTGCCAGTACCAGGCAGTTTTGAGAACAGTGGCTTTGTAATACAGCTTGATATCTGGCATTGAGATCCCACCTACTTTGTTCTTTCTCAGGATCGCTGCAGCTATTCGGGGTCATTTTTTATTCCAGATGAATTTTTGGAGAGTTCGTTCTAGATCTTGAAGTAGGCCATTGGTATTTTAATGGGAAGTGCGTTGAATTTATAGATTGCTTTGGGTAGTATGGACATTTTAATGATGTTGATTCTACCAATCCAAGAACATGGTATGTTCTTCCATCTGTTTATGTCTTCCTCTATCTCTTTTTTCAACGTCCTGTAGTTTTCTGAGTAGAGGTCTTTTACTCTTTAGTTAAGTTTATTCCTAGGTAGCTTAATTTTTTTGGTGCGATGGTACGTTTTGCTAATTTTTAAATATTCTTACCAGTCAAGTAAAATATCACTCTTGCACTGAATAGACAACTATAAGAAAGTTGGAAATCAGAGTATCCTATCTAATAATAGACAAACATGGTAATTAACCATACATCCGCTACGCTTTCCATTGGCTAATCAGGGTGATATGCTAATTAACTGCCAACCAAGATGATGGCCAGCAGCCAGGCAGCTAGGCAGCTGAAGCGAACATGAGGCTTGCTTTCTCCAGTGATGGAGGAAGCCAAGGTTCCCCACCTGCCGCGGCTGGGCTCTGAGCTGCACTCTAAGCAACAATGTTGCAATTATAGAAGCTAAACAAACCCCAGACACCTACTTTCAGCTGGCCGGCCTTGGAGCTGGAGCCGCAACAAAGTTTCAATTACAGAAGGTAAATAAAAAAGAAAAAGAAAAAAAGGAGAGACTGGGAGCTTCAGTTGCAGGCTTGGCCTGCCTGAAAACAACCCTCAGCCCCTCATCCAGGCTGTCCAGGCACCCCAGTGGGGACCCCCACCTTGAGGGGGTGTGGGCAGCCTGAAAACAGCCATCAGCCAAGTAGGACCCCCACCCTGATCCGGGACACTATTCAGGGCAAACCAGTCGGCCCCCACCCGTGCACCAGGCTTCTATCCTATATAGTAAAAGGGTAATATGCAAATTGACCCTAACAGCAGAAAGACTGGGAATGACTGGTCACTATGACACACACTGACCACCAGGGGGCAGACGCTCAATGCAGAAGCTGCCCTCTGGTGGTCAGTGAGCTCCCACACGGAGGAGCTCTGCTCAGCCACAAGCCAGGCTGATGGCTGCCAGTACAGCAGTCGTGCTGGGAGCCTCTCCTGCCTCCTCAGCAGTGCTAAGGATGTCCGACTGAAGCTTAGGTCTGCTCCCCGCTGGCAAGTGGACATCCCCTGATGGCTGCCGGGCTGCCAGAGTGATGTCTGATTTCCAGCTTAGGCCCAATCCCCTGGGGAGCAGGCCTCAGCCAGCAGATGGTCATCCCCCGAGGGGTCCCAGACTGTGAGAGGGCACAGGCCGGGCTGAGGGACCTTCCCCCCCTCCCCCGAGTGCACAAATTTTTGTGCACCGGGCCTCTAGTACTATAATAAAGAGCATTTATTCTTTTTGTTCTCCAAGACTCCGATATCTTTTTGAATTAATCTTTAATATAAAATTTTGGAGCTAAAAATAATAATGAAGAACAATTTTCTCTGAATAGGTTTTTATAATGATAAAATATTATAATTTAGAAACCTCTATTTTATCACAATCATAACTTGTAATATATTCCCATAATTATTTTTGAGAAGACTTGATAATATGGAAAAGTACTTATGATGTATTCAATGAAAAAAACCCCTGAAAACTCATTGTGCATATTTTTACAGAATCAAAGAGGATTGAAAATGATTAGATTAAATTATTAACAGTACTATTTCTTGAGCATGAAATCATGAATAATTTATTACCATTGTTGTCTTTATTAAAACTATATTAAGTTTAAATAAACAGTGTTACAATTAAATATAGAAATAAACATTATACTGTAATTGTAATTAACTTAGAGACAAACTTTAATACCCTTTGACAAATGAAATTATTTATTTGATTTAAAATTTCTATTATTTAACTTGATTGTATTTGCTTTTAGAACTGTAGTTTTGCAAAATGCTGTAATCCTAACACTTGTAAACTGATTGGAGATGCAAAATGTGGCACTGGAATATGCTGTAATAAAAAAACTTGTCAGGTAACCTCTCAAAATATTACATTTTTTTTCTTCATGAACTTTTTATGTTCTTGTGCATTAATTATGGTTCAGTTTTTTTAAAAACTTGTTTTTATACATCTTACAAATATGTTACTTTATGTACCCTCTTCATACACAGTTGGTTTTATAATTTAGGTGATATCATTAGGTCTTTTTCTCCCTACTATTTAGCTCCACCATTCAAACAACTGTGTTGTTTCAATTTCTACTCAATATCCTTCTAGTTATTGCACTCAATACCAATTCCAGATTATTTGGGTGGTATGAATTCCTTGCGGTGATGCCTGAGTGAAGCTCTTCATCATCAAACAACTTACGATAAAATTATAAATGAGCCAGCTAACACACACTTGACATGCAATGCTCCAATAAAAGACAGTGATTTTTAAAAAATCTCATTTTGAAAATAATAGAAAAGGAATCCATGTAGAATAGTCATCAATATGCAACACAAACAATAGTGAAGTTTGCCTTGGGCAAAGACTTCTAGCCTAGAAGTGGATTGAATTGATTTCCCTTCGGAAGTTTTCCATTCAAGTTTTTCTTTGTAGCCACATCTGAGCGGAGATTGGTTAGGATTTGCCTTCTGTGGATTGCATCATTATAGCACCTCATTTAGTATCACTTTCAGGACTCTATGACAAATATAAAAGCTAATTAATGAGAGATTTTGCTTGCCAGATGTGTTTTCTCTGTGTCAATGGAATCTCTCACAACATTATTCTACTTTGTTCTGTATGTGTTCTTTTTTACTCTATAGGCTAGTAAATAGAACTAATGGTCGTTTGTGTTCAAGGCACATGAATGTAGAAGGCAGTGTAAGGTTTCTACTTCTTAGCAATAAATCTTATTGCTTTTCCCTTCATTAGAGCTCTCATTTTAACCTTTGTCTCCAAACCACGGAATATGGCTTTCTAAACAGCCTATTGCCGTTTTTCTACATCCCAAAGGGTAGTTCTTTAAAATGGAGATAATCACTACATTTGGTTGAGTGAAAATTCACAGTACAAGTTGCTAGGGAGAGCTTCAGGGCAAGAGTTAAATCTACTCTATTAGTTTAAATTAATTTTATTATGTGGTATAGTATAGTACTTTGCTTTTGCTCTCATTTTGTTGTATTGTCAATCAGCAAGCTAGACAAGATGCCTTACTGAGCCAATTAGTTAGGAGTCATTTTTATTACATGCAGGTTCAGAGCAGAATATCTCTGTCAAATTCTGAACAAATAAAGGAAGGAGCATTCCCTTTTTATATCTTTCTAGGTCTTTGTGTAAGTTATTTTTGCAGACAGCTTGTAACCTTGAGTATACAGCATATCTAACAAACACCTATCATATCTATACAGACAACTTGTAACCTTGAGCACATATCATATCTAACAAACACTTGGCATGAGAATATTATCAGTATCAGTGTATTAGCCCCTTTAGATGGCTAGCTTGCAAGGTCAGACAGTTAAGTTTATCTTTTCTATTATTTAAGTTAAATAACAAAGTTATTTTTACAAAATAAGAGACCATCTAAAAATAACAAAGTTGACTTATGGAACAAGGGACTAGCAAGAAATAGCAGAGAACTTCAAAACAGCAGTTTCAAACAGCAGTTTTTCTAAAGGAGGGATCATTACTATGTGTCAATTTAAGGCTGACAATTGTCTTATACTCTGCTCTCTTTCATTATTGGCTATAAGCGTAAAAGGCTTCCTATTTTCTTCTCTTTTCTACTTTCAGTTAGGCTAGTTTCCACCAATGCTTTTCCAAAATTTAACAATTTACTTAATATTTTATAAATAACATTTCTACTTAAATAGACAAAAATCCAATTGCAAAGCTGTGGAAGATAATAATTTAACCAGCTTTCTTACTGAAACATAACAGTGAATAGCTTGTTTCTAACTAGTACTCAGAAATTTCTATTTGTAATTAAAAAAATTGTATTTGGTACTGTATTGGTACAATTATGTATTGGTCAGTTGCATCTTTGTTTTGAATTTGTTCAAAATGATGTTTATTATAAATTCCTTATACATACACTTTATTTATGTGTGAAAAAAATTAAAGACATGACCATTGTAACTACATGTAGACTTCAGATTCAAAGTTACTAAAAATTTGAAATAAAGATAGTTTCCAATATTATTTTTATTTCACACTTTAGATATACTATAATTTTAATGGCATAGTAGAACAGCAAAGGTGAATACTTCTACATATACAGCTTTTGTTGTTTGAATACCAAGTGACTAATATATCATTTAACATTACTTGACTTCATTTTTTAAACGAATAAGCTAATGAGTTCTTTTATTTTCTAAAATATATATATCAAAATATTTTGGAATTTGTTTTATAACAAATAAGTCAACACTTATAACTTCTTTATTTTATTTTAAAAATACTAAATTTTTATTTATTCATTTAAAAAATCTTTATTGTTGAAAGTATTATATATGGATCCTTTTTTCCGTCATTGACCCCTTCTAGCCTGCCTCTGTTCCCCCTCACCCTTCAGCCTGCCCCAGGTCTTCACAACCCTATTGTCTGTGTCCATGGGTTATTCATCCTATCTAATAATAGACAAAGATTGAAATTGACTGTACCTTCGCTACACCTCCCATTGGCTAATCAGCAAGATATGCAAATTAACCACCAACAAAGATCACAGTTAATTTGCATAAGTAGGCGTGAAGCGACGGAGCGAAGACTGAAGGCGGCTCCGGCTGGAGCAGCGAGGGCTGTGAAGGCGGCTCTGGCCAGAGTGGCACCAGTTTTCCTCAGGCACCTGGGACCCAGGCCTATTGCATGAATCTTTTCGTGCAACAGGCCTCTAGTATATGCATACAAGTACTTTGGTTTATCTCTTCACCCCTCCTCTCCCACCCTCACCTACCCCTGCCTTCTCAGAGAAAGATAATCACAGGAAATCACTCATATGTGGAATCTAAGGAACAAAATAAACTGATGAACAAATAGAACCAGAGACAAACATGGAACAGACAGACAAATTTCAGAGGGAAGGTTAAGATTGATTAACCTGGGAATTTATATGTATATATGCATAACCCATGGACATGAAGCAAGATTTTTTTGTACTGGAATACGCAGTGTTCCCCTGGGGAAGACGGTTCCCTAGATTCTTTGTCTGAAAGAGTTGAAGAATGAGTCCACAGAAGTAAGGTGGTACAGCAAAGGTGGAAATTTTATTGAAGAAAAAGTACAGACTCCCATGTGGGGAAGGGAAAAGAATCTCACAACACAGACTCCCACGTGGGGAGGGGGAAAGAGTCCCATGGAGTCCCTGTTTCCATGGTTTATAGAGGCTGTAGGTCTTTGTGCCTTGGTATCCCCTCTGATTGGTCACTATTCTCTTAGACTGGTTACTATAGTAACTCCTGAGCTTAAAGGTCGAATCTCACATAGGACATGTGAGGTTTTCCTCCCCTCCTCCCTTATTGTTTTCCTGTCCCCTTTGGGCCTTCTTCTTCCTCTAAATGAGGGGCTTCCTTCCCTTTATTTTGTAAATATAGACCTTCTGCTGCTCTGCAGCCCTGTGCTTCTTCCATGGTTCCCTTAATTTCTAAAATTTCCTAAACCTGTCTTTTTTTCACCCCTAAAAATTCCTATTTCAGACGCAGACAATAGAGTGGTGAAGGCCTGAAGGGGCAAGTGCAGGGTGAGGGGGTCAATGAGAAAAACAACAGGGACATCTGTAATACTTCCAACAATAAAGATTTAAAAAGTTTGATCCCAGCCAGGAAATAAAAGATTTGTGAAATTAAAAAAGAAAAAAGAAAAAATAAGGAATAGTATTCTGGCTTTTATTCTTGGGAAAAATCAATGGGCCATTTGCCCATTTTTAGTCAATACTATATGAAACAAAATTTTCTACCTGACACAATTCCTTTAATTTTTATTTTCTTTTCAACCACAGTTTACATTTACTACTATTCCTCACCAGTTTCAGATGTATAGGAGAGTGGCCAAACACCCATGCACTTTACAGAGTTGACTCCCTGCTGCCTGTACCCAGTTTTCTTGATATTTTTTACTATATTCCCCATGCTGCAAACTGCATGTCTGTGGCTATTCTGTGGCTACCAATTTGTACTGTTTAATCCCTTCATCTTTTTCACCCAGCCCCCAAACCCCCTCCCCTCCAATAACTATCAGTCTGTTCTCTGAATTTATGAGTTTGTTGCTTTAGTTTGTTCATTAGATTCCACATATAAATATGTGAAATCATATGGTATCTGTCTTTCTCTGACTGGCTTTTATTTCACTTAGCATAAAACTCTCTAGGTCCATTCTTGCTGTCACAAAAGATTGTATCTTGATAATGGCCAAGCAAAGGAAAACAAACAAACACTCATGAAGCTCAACTTCATGCTCAGGTGAATATTTCAAACGGGAAAAATAGAATTCTTATTCAGGACATCTATTGAATAGCCTCACAATTCTGTTGACAGGTCTCAAACAAGGTTTCTGCATATGTATAATACAGATAGCTCATTGCACCTCCTCGGTTTTCTAGTCCATAGTACAATATTTCAGAAGAGTAGAGAGATCATTTCTTTTCCAACATCTGCCTCTATGCTTGGTAATGGAGGAAACCATGCCTGATCCTGCTAAGTTAAATTTCCACTCCCTGTGTCTAGGGAGAAGTGTTCTGGTTATCATCCTGAGTCTGAAGCAGTTTCGTGATTTATAACCCCTCATGGTAGAGGTGGAGTAGATCCTGAAAGAAAAATTATTTGAAATAAGAAAGATGTCCATTGAGCAATAGTTTAGGATTATGGTAAAAACTAGCAACTGAGTTAGTACAGCATATCAGGAATACAATTAGTCCCAAGAATTAAAGTTGAAAAATGAATATGCATAGCCTGATATCAGATATTTTCTATTGTTGATCTTGAAGTAAATATTTAGTATCACCACAGCATTATGACTATGAGAGCTTTCACTATACCCTTCTTTAAATATTGAGGTGAAAATCATAAAAAAATAAAATTAACTATTTTCAAGTGAACAATTTAATGTCATTTATAATATTCACAATGTTGTGCAGCTACCACCTCTAGCTAGCTCCAAAAAATGTTTATCATCCAAACAGACGAACATGCTCTCCTTTCTCCCTTCCTGTCAGTCTCTGGCAACCACCAATGTGAGTGCTGCCTTTCAGGTTTCACTTATTCCAGATATTTCATGTAAGTGGAACCACACAATGACCAATGGTGTCTTGCTTTCTTCATTTAATGCAGTGATTTAAAAGTTTATTCATTTTTGTATTATATATCAGTCTACCATTCCTATATCTGCCTGAAAATGTTCTGTTGTATGTATATACCACAACTTACCTATTCATTAATTGATAGACATTTGGCTTCTTTCCAATCTATTTTTCTAGAACTTTTAAGTAAACTTTTAATTTGCTAAAAAGGTAATAGAATCCACATGTCTATTTGGATTCTTATTTACACTTTTTGGTTAGTACTTTACAAACATATTTCGTTCAGAAAGATAAAAAAAAAAGAAATGAACAGTATCCCTTTTTCTCTGACAGTTAGGTGTAATCATAAAATCTGAGCACCAGACTTTTTAAAAGACTTCATCCTAGAACTTCTGCTTTGGTAACAGCCCCCGCTTACTATGTCACTGGAAACCAATTTTAAATTTCCCATTGTTCTCACATTGGAAGTTACTAGAAAATATGAGAGAACTCAACACTATTTTAAAGGCAATGCATCCATGCTTCTGGTTCTGTTTTGTTCATCAGTTTATTTTGTTCATTAGATTCCACATATTAGTGAGATCAAATGGCATTTATCTTTCTCTGACTGGCTGATTCTGCTAACATAATACCCTCAAGTCCGTCTGTGCTGTCACAAAATATAAGAGTTCCTTCTTTTTTGCAGTGGTGTAGAAGCAGGGACACATGGAACAGTCTGATAAATGTCAGAGGAGAGGGGCGTAGACAGGACTGGATAAATAAGGTGAAGGATTTAGGTGAAAAACATATATGCATAGCCCATGGACACAGACAATAGTGTGGTGAAGGTCAAGGGAGGGGTAGGCAAGGATGTGTGAAAGTGTCAAAGAAATATGAGACATCTGCAATAGTGTCAACATGAAAACTGTAAAGGCAATGCAACATTTTCTGATGAAAATTAAAAAAGGATGTTGACTTATGTGTTTAACATTTCCGCATCTTTCAGAAAATTGCATACATACTGTCTCAGAACTTGGCATTTGGTATGAATACATGATCTGATTCCATTATGTTCATATTTAGTTAAACTTCATAATAGATTAGTCCCTATTAAATTATTTCAAAAGAAGGGTGTTGTGCTCAGTGGATAATATGCACAGTGACTGTTCTTAATGTTAATACCATCAGTCAGGAATTTGAGTTATACCGCCCCAGTACTGAACTATGGTATGTGATCTTTGACAAGTCATTTAATCTCTCATCATTCTTAACTATAATGACAGTTTATCTAAATTATAGTAGAAGATAATAATACCTTGCTTGGAGTAGTGTGGTAAGACTTGATTAATTGTCATGTGTGAAGCAGTTTGTCTTTGTATAAAAAGTATTGCAAAAAAATTGTCTCTATTTGTCTCACAGGTGATAGAAAGAGGACATATATGTCGGAAAGGCATAGATCCATGTGATTTTCCTGAATTTTGTAATGGAATTTATGAGAATTGTCCGTTGGATGTAAAATCTGCTGATTTAGAACCATGCAATAACTTTACCGCCTTTTGCTATAAAGGAATATGCCGAGAACCGACTAAACAGTGTGCAGAGTTATTTGGAAAATGTAATAGTTGTGTTTATTTTTCTGGGATTCCTTTTTAAACTGTATTTTTCTAAAGTCAGTAATTCACCCTAACCACAAGGAAAGGTATTGTTTATTTAAATCCAAATTTGAAAATAAAATTGCAAATCAAAGCACCTTTGAATTATGTCAAGAGGCAAAATAGGATTACTAAGTATAGGACAAAGACACTAGGACATTAGTGAAAATTCAGATGATTGGTGCAAAGGGAACATATTGTTAGAATTGTAGATATTAAATCAAATGACTGATTTCTCAGTCATTTCTGCAATTTGATACCAACTTTTCCCTTCTCAAGTGGGTAGTTTTGGGGGAGTGATTCTCATTCTCAAAGAGCCAATAGGTGACATCAAAAATTTGGACATGGCACTCACTGACTGGACATTGCTGCTGTCCAGCTGTCTCTATATTAATATACCATATTTTTAGTTTTAATTGTTTTTTGAGATGAGTAATTGGAACTTTATGTTTTCAGTTGCTAAAGGTGCTGCGTATGTATGTGTAGAAGAAGTGAATTATCTCGCAGATGGATTTGGAATCTGTCTTCACAACAAACGATGTCATTTTCAGTGTGTATTTTAAAAAAAACTATTCATTTTTCAAATGTGTGTGTTTGTGTGTATATGTTTTCTGCAATGAGTCACTTAATTCAAATGACAGATGACTATAATACATACAGATAAATTTATATGTTGCACTTCATAAGATGGTGTATGCACTGAAGAGCCTTGCTGTTATGGTTTGAGTAACATTCTGAATTATCCTCATACTTTGAATTATTATTTACCTAAAACATTAGTCTTATAGTAAGTGACACGTGGGAACTTTTCTCTGCTTTATATTGCCAGGGATACCTTTTGTGCAAAGTTAGTTTGTCAATGGACAAACTCACGGGTAATATCATGGAGTCCATTTGATATTCAATATACTTACCTTAGAGGCTATATATGTATGTCAGCAAAACTGAGAGATCCTTTATCAGTGGGAGAAGTGGATGTAACCCGCGTAGCTGATGGCACTGTATGTGGTGAAGATAGGGTAAATATAAATTCTTCTTGATTTTATATGATGTGTGTGTCTGAGTGCCTGTGTGTGTGTGTGTGTGTGTGTGTGTGTGTGTGTGAGAGAGAGAGAGAGAGAGAGAGAGAGAGAGAGAGAGAGGATATTAAGATTTTTTTATTTGCAATCATACAAACTGGTCACTGTATCTTAAGATTCAAAGGTCAGATTTCTGCTGGTCAAAGGATCACTTGCTTTCCCATCTGTTTTATTATGAACTTTGCTATAGATATTTAAACTGGTTGCCTCACACTTGAGAATCTAAGTCTCTTTATTAGGCTAGGATTTGGTCTGCAATAATTTGTGTAAACAGAGAACAAAAAAGAATCAAATAATACACTAATAATTAGAATGGAACAATCTGAATACTAAGAACAACAACAAAAGACACCCTAAGTATTTAGTCTTACAATAATTAATTAGAATGAATTTGATTATAATGACAGTAAAACATTTATTTATTTGCTTATTAGCCTACTCCCCTAATTATTTCTCCAAAAGCATAATATACTTGTTGAAAATTTGACCCTCCAACAAGATACAATAATAAAATAATCTAAGCTTTATTTAATTTATTTTTCTTAAAAGCATTAAGAAACATGATAAATGATTTTAGACTATTATCACTAAAAATAATTGACTAAAGAAAAACATGCATAATTATCTTACATTTTAATTAAAATAATTTACAATGAGAAGCAGTATTTTAAGAATTAAAAAAAATAAGAAGAAAAATGAAGTGAGTAAATTTATTTCAGAATGCAAAAAGACATTTTAACATAAAAATAATAAAGTAATTACAACGGAACTTACTGATACTGGCTACATTGTTGGCAAAAGTATGTTCAGGCTTAGAAAAAAATCTTATAAGAGTTTATTTGAGCCAAACTGACGACAGTTGCCAGGATGAAAAATCTCAATAGGTTGAGAAAGTGCTCTGGAGGATAGCAGTTTTACTGCTTATTTTATACATCAGAATCAAAGGGGAAGTTATAGTGGGTGGTTACCTGAAATCCATTGGTTGTAGATTAGGCAGGCTGGAGAAAGCAAAGCTGGGAAATCTGTGAGACTGGATAAAAAGTAATACAAGTAGACACATACTTCTTTTATATTGGTGGGCACAGGAGGGTTGATAATGAACATTTAGAGCACGTGGAGATGGTATGCAGGAGCAAGGTAGCACTGAGGGCTTCTGTGGTCTCTAGCTCTGGTACAGAGACCACAGAACCTTGAGTTGTGCTCTGAGGGGTCTGGAAAAGGAAATTACTCTGACATGCCTAAGGTATGTTATTTTAGATGCAAAAAGACAATCTATAGGCTCAGTTATGGTAAATATTGACCTCTGTCAAGGAAGATTCTAGCCTAGGACATGAATACACACAAAGACTCGCTTTTAGTTATAAATTTTTAGTTTCAGACCATTTTATGTGGTTACTTTCTGTCTCTGAGTTTTTAAAACCCACAATCCAGGCCTTTCCTGAGCTTGTCAGGTTTAGCATATGGCCCCTTTTTGTCCACAGCATTATAAAGTAATATATCTTCCCTTCAAAGATCATTTAAAGCAAAGTGAAAAAGTGTTTACTATAAATAAGGCAGAGTAAACACAGAACTTTATTAACTAATTTAATCATTATTTAATTAGAAAATAAAGCAGTGAAATGGCACACGCCCATGTGTGTGTGCACATCACACACACACACACACACACACACACACACGTCAAATATATTTTGGGATTGGTCCCTGGTTTCTGGCACAGAGCTCCCATAGCCCTTGGAATTTCCTGAGTGATAACAAACCATGTTTTGTGTTATTCATTCCCGCCCAAACAGACCAATGGAGTGATTTAGGAGAGGCCTCTAGATAGCTTCAGGATTGGGCTGGCCACCAGAGACTAAATGGTTAGAGGATTGGAACTTTCAGCCACCCTCCCAACCCAGCCCCACATAACAGAACTCCATGATGGGGAATGGTATGGCTGAAGAGTGAACTCTATAGAAACTTTGGACTGTGAGATTCGGAGAGTTTCTAAGTTGATGAACTCATCACCTGCTGTGCTTTCAATATGCCTGGAGAGGACATAGAAACTAACTCCCCCGACCCCACAAATAGCTTATATTTCTTCTACTTGGCTGTTCCTGAGTTGTAGCCTTTTAATAAACCAATAAACATAACTAAAGTGTTGTTTTGACTTCTATGAGCCAAATAAGCAAATTATGAAACCTGAGTAGGAGTTTATGGGAACCTCCAATGTCTAGATGGTTGGTCAAAATTAGGGTGGTCTGGGACTTGCATCTAGTATCTGAAGTGGAGGCATCCTTATGGGCCTGAGCCCTTTAATTTGTGGATCTGATTCTAACTCTAGGTAGATAGTGTCAGAATTGAGTTGAGTTGAATTGTTGGACATCTACTTTGTCAGAGAATACATCTTAGAGTATATAAGTATGTCAAAATATTTATGTATATTATGTATGTGTGCATACAAGCATACTCAAACACATCCCCACACGTGTTTTGCACATATCGGTGCAAAAATAACTCATAATATTGAGCATATAACTAAGAAACATGAAAATGTTTCACCTAACTTGTGACTACATAAATACAAAGTCACTTAGTATTAAGTTGTTGTTTTAAACATTTTTTATTTTTCAATAACAGTTGACTTTCAAAAGTATATTAATTTCAGATATACAGCACAGTGGTTAGACATATATAAAACGTATGCAGTGTAACTTACTGTTTGCAAGTTAGCATTTGGGCATTGAAAGTAATATCTGATGGTGAGAAGAATAACATTATCATTCTAAAGTAAGTATAAATTATCACATATTTTCTGGAAAGTGATTGGGAAATGTGTAAGGAGTCAAATATCGTATTTTTTTATCCATTGCTAATGGAATAATGTGAAATTAATTTTCTGATATTAGGAACTATTCATGGGTATAGAGCAATTATGATGTTTGTTATAACAGAGAAAAGTTATGAAGACTTGTTAAATGACAATTATAGGTTGGTCAGATAAATTAAAGTTTATCCAATACGCTATTTCTTTCTAAAATAACACTTGCATGTAATTTTTAATGACATGGAAGGATATTAGTAAAATTATGGTGAGTGAGAAATCAGAGCACATCCTTGAAAACATGCATTTCTGCTGTTTGGATTGCACATGGAAATTTTGTGGGTTGTGATTTTAATAAAGTAGAGGTGATATCTTTGGCTTAAGTGGTCTTGCTGGTCATCCCCAAGTCAAGATTGTAGCAACCCTGTGACTTTATGTCTTAGTAATTGTACCTTTATAACAAGTAAAAAATAAAGATTTTAGAAGTAGCCTTAGCATCAAGATATTGTGGCCTTGATAGCATTCAAAAGCATTTAAAACCTAGGATGAACCCTGAAAAATATGCAAGTAACCGCTGCATTGAAAACTGCAAAGCATTACTAGAGAAGCAAAGAAGACTTACATAAATGAGGGGTAAGCAATACTGATTAATTGGAAGACTTAACATGTCAATGTTCTCAAAAATCAATTGATTAATATGATGCTATCAAGAATCCAAATCACAGCAGGTATTTTTTTGGAAGGGGGAAATGTGTTGTTGGGAAAATTGAAAGATTGATTTAAAGGTTTATATGGAAATGCAAAAGGCCAAAAATACAAAATAGCGAATGTAATTTTAAAGACGAAAATGGAAACTGGACATTTATACTACTATATATCAAGACATACTGTAAAGTTAAAGTAATTAAAACAATGCAATATTGGAACGAGGATAGATAAACTGACCTATAGACTAAACTGGTAAGTGGACATCCCCCGAGGGGTCCCGGAATGTGAGAGGGTGCAGGCCGGGCTGAGGGACCCCCTGCCCCCGACTCAGTACACGAATGTCGTGCACGGGGCCTCTAGTTTATGATAAAATCTCTTAGCAAAGTGGGAATAGAGTGATCATACCTGAACATAATAAAGGCCATGAATGAAAAATCTACAGTCAGCAGCATATTCAATGGGCAAAAACTAAACATGCTTCTCTTAACATAAGGAACAAGGCAGGGATGTCTGCTTTCACCACTCTGATTCAACAGATTCATGTGTTTTATATACACAGCGGTGGGCAAATGTAGGTTTACAGTCATGTGTATGTAAACGACAGAGTAGACTACAAATATCTGTAAATATTGTAAATAATTGTTACCCGCATGGCTTTTTCAATACTAACAACTGCAAACCTCCGCTTGCACATCCCTATACATACAAATCTTGTGCATCTCTATTTGTAGCAATAATGATTGCTCAACTCTTTACATTTCCTGGTGGTTGTTATTGTTGCTTGTTTTTAAAATGGCAGGTTTGTCTGAATGGATCTTGTCAACCTGTGGGAACCCACAAAGATGGTCGACTCTGTAATGCCACAATAATTTGCAGTGGAAATGGGGTAAGTAATGCCTATGTGTAGTTTTATTTAAAACATTCATGTCAATAACATTTCCAGGATAATAATAAGGTTCAGAATTAATTTATGTGGAAATTTCTTATGGAAAATTAAAGGCAAATAAGGAAAGCAATTTCCATAATTTATACTTATGTACATGAATTATGTGTTCAATAAGATTGTTATAGGTCTCATGAGTTCATAAGCTTTGAACTTTGTACAAAATACAATATAAAACAATCTTTTAAAACGTTACATCAAGAATGTAAACTTTTGGAAATATATTTATTAAAGATTATATAGACACATTTATACATAGATATAAAATTATAATTAAGTGTATGTTACGGAAATATATTTAAATACATACAATATATTTACATTACACATATAACTTATGGTCTAATATTTTGTGAGAGCAGAGTTTCTTATCCGATTTCTTAAATTGTTAGCAATAAAATCTGATGGGCCAAATGTATGCACCATAAAAATTTCAGTAATATTATATTGTCTTCAAGAAATAGTGTACCAGTTTTTGCTCCCACTTGCTGTGAAAAAAAAAATGGTGCATTTCCTCCAATTCTGGCCAGACTAGTTTCTCAGTTTTTCAATGTCTTCTAACATGGTAAATCCATTGTTAATTTTCATTTATTTAATAATTAATGACACAGTTCTTAAGCATGTATGTATGGTCATATTTTCCATTTGTATTTCTATTTTACCATTCATTGTGAAATTTTTGACTGGATTATAGAAATTTTGTAGGCTTTGGAAGGTTTCCAAATATGCCTTTGGCTTCTGCCATATTGATGCTTCATGTATTGTACTATAGTAATCCAGGAAAAAGTGATGTGCCTTTGAGTCTTTATTCAAGAATTTCTCCCAAATAACTTAAATGTCCTATTAGTTACAGTTTACTTTCTGTTGTTTTTTTAAATTTAATTTTAATTGAATTTTTGCATAAGTTTACTTCTAGATTCTCTATTCTGCTCTGACTCCTCTTTTAATTCATACACCAGCTCATATTTATAGATATTTACTAGCAAAATAAATTTTTACATTTGTGTCTTTTTAAGCAAAATTTTCCTTTAGTTTTTTTTTCTCTCTCTCTCTTTTATAAGTTGGGTCTTCTCACAGCAATTTTTGTATCTGACACAATTCATAAAAATTTTAAATTTCCACAAATTTATATCTAGCTTCATACTTTCTATGCCTCTCCAGAATAAGATATTTCAGTTTTATAAAAAATGTTATCTACTTTTATTTAAAAATATAAGAGATAAATAATAGGAAATTCATGTGACATTTGAAAAGATGTTGCATGGACATTTGTTTTATTAAATTTTATTTAAGAATTATTTTCCACATTAAAATAAACAATTTGTTTTTGGTTTTAGGTTTGCAATAGTGAATATACTTGTCAATGTTTTCGTGGATTTGCTCCTCCAAATTGTAGAGAATATCCAACATCACCAGGAGGAAGTCTCTATGACGGGTTTTGGGTATTCAATGCTGACAGTTAGTATCTCGATCAGTGTGATCCCACAGAACTTTCTGCATTTATAGACATGTTTTACATCTCCACTGTTGATAAGGCTGTTGTGCACCTGACATGTAGATAGTGCAACTGAGGAAGTAAAATTTTCACTTTATTTTATGTTACTTAATTTAAATTTAAATGGCCACCTGTGGCTAGGGGGCTACTCTACTCAATAGGGGCTACTCTATAAATCATACTGTCAATCGAAGTGTTATATACCTTTTTAATTCAGATCTAGAAATGAACTTTTCATTAGGTTCTCCTTAATTTTAACCATGGGTGCTCAAACATTTTTATTTATATAGCAGAGTTTTCTAGATTGGTGCTATTAAATTATAGAATGGGTGATAGATTTTTATATAGTCTATATCCCAAGGATGTTAACTATTCTGATGTGCTAATTTATAACTAAGTTGCATTTTTAAGCTAAACATACTATAGAAAGATAAAAATAATGAAATCTTTCATAACTTTAGCAAATGGTTAGTAGATGGTACCAAAAGTTCCCATTTATTTGGTGAACATTCATGTACAAATGTGGTATATTATATTTCTCTAAACTTCACCATGTATAAATCTCATAAGAGCTTATTTCTACTAATGTCTTTTCATCATTGGTACTTTTGTTGTTATATATTTTATTTATATATTATAAAACTGACAAGACATTATCATTTGCCTTTAGTAGCTAATAGTTTCCTA
>NW_005353460.1:2715293-2759917 GCF_000412655.1 Myotis brandtii
ATATATATACATATATATATATATATATATATATTTGTATATATTAGCCCACTGAGTTACTGTTTTTTGGGGGCTTTTCAACTCTTCCAGCACATTCAAATTTCCCTATGGGTCATTTCCTTTCAGGCTGAAAAACTTCCTATTGTATTTCTTTTTGGTCTATTTTGCAGTGACCATATGTTTCAGCCTTTGTTTGTCTTTAAAGTGGTTTTATAGTGTCTACATTTGCCAAAAATATTTCAGTGGAAGTAGATTTCTACATTGAAAATTGTTCCTCTCAGCTGTTCAAAGATATAATCACACTGTATCCTGGCTTCCTTTTCCTGATGAGAACACAGCTGTCATTCTTCTTATGCATCTCAATAATATAATTATTCTTTTGCTCTTTGTCTGAATTTCAGACTTATTTTCTGTTTTTGATTATCCACAGTCTCACTATGATTTGCCAAATGTGTTTTTCTTTGAATTTATCCTGTTTGAAATAAATTGGCTGAGATTCTTGAATCTATGGATGGATGTATTCTTGGAAATTTTGAAAAAAAAAATCCCAGCCTTTGTCTCTTTTTAATACTTATTTTTTATTAAACATATTTGCCTTTTAAAAATTTATACACATTAGCATGTTCACTCTGTGGTATACAATTCTATGGGTACAAAAATAAACGAACAGACTTATTTTCCCATCAGCTGTCATCATGATACATAATAGACTTAGCACCCAAAATCCTTCCTCTGGCTCCTTTTTTTGCAGTCATCCCCTACTGTTAATTCCCGGAAAGTAATTACCTGTTCTCTGCTCCTAGATATTCCCCTTTCCCAGAATGACATATGCATTTGAGATTCATTTCTGTTGTCATGTTTTAATAGTTCATTAATTTTTATTTTTAACTAGCCTTCTATTAAAAAGATGTACTATAGTTAGCTTGTCAATTCATCCATCGAAGGTTATTTGTGTTATTTCAAGATTTTGGCAATGAAGAATAAAGCTGATATAAATATATAGAATTTTATATACATATGTATAATATATATACTGTACATATAGAATATACATATATTGTCACTTTTTGGTGGGTAAACACCTAGGGATAAGATTGCTGGGTCACTTAATAAGTGTATGTTTTTAGTGAGTGTACTTATAGTTTTATAAGAAACCGCCAAATTATTTTCAAAAGTGGCTGTACCATTTTTCCTTCACCCCATTCATCAATGAGAGAGCCAGTTTCTCTGCACAGATAGCACGCACTTCATAAGCACTTAGATATTGTTATTTTTGATTGTTTGTTTAGTTCAATTTTGTTTTGCCAGTTTTAGATATGTAATGATATATTATTGGGTGTTTATTTAATTTATAGTTATAGATTCAAAATAAATAGCAAAGAAATGTGAAAGGAAGTTTTGTGTACCCTTCAGTCAGACTCCATCAACGAAACATGTCTCAATACTATAGTCCAATATCAAAACCTGGAAGTGGACATTGACAAAATACATAGATCTTTTTCAATCTTCACCAGTATGCACTCACTCACTTCTGTATGTGGGTGCACATATTTAGTTCTGTGCAATTTTGTTACATGTTCAAATTGATGTAGTCACCACCACAATTGAGATGCAGAACTGTACCATCACAACATGTATTATCACTAAACTAATATTAGTCCTTTTTACAGATACACTGATCCCTTCTTTCCTCCTTTCCTAACTCTTGGCAACCCCTGAACTGCTCTATCTCTCTAATTATGTTATTTCACAAATGTTATATAAATATTTTCATACAATTTGTCTCTAAGATTGACTTCTTTCTCTTGCATAAATTTCATGAACTGAATATAAGTTGTTGCATATATGAATACTTCATTTTTTATTGATGATTGGTATTTCTTTGTATGGGTGTATCAAAATTTCTTTAATTATTCACTCATGAAGGACATTTGCTTGGTTGCCAATATTTAGCTACTGGTATCATGATTAGATCTGCTATGAGTATTCATGTGGAATATTATGAATAAAAGTAAATTTTTAATTCTCTGGAAAACATGCTCATGAGTGAAATTGATGGATAGATAGTAAGACTTTTATAGTTTTAAAAGTGGTTGTAATTTGCACTTCCCTAATGGGTAATGATATTAAATATATTCAATGTGTTAATTTGGCCTCTGCATATCTTTTAGCGAAAAGTCTGTTCTGCTCTCTTTTTTCCTGCATTAGACTGAGTATAAATGATAAAATACACTCCTCCATCAATATTCTTTTCTTTATCACTGTGGGCAGTAAAATAAAATTTATGAATTTTCAGTTTTGTCCAGTAGAAACTAACATAAAAAGAAAGAAATGGACCCCAGGGTTCTTTTTTACCTTCTTGGAAATGGATACAGTATATTAATTTGGACACCAAAATCAGAAAACTGCAATTTTCCAATGGAATAAATTTTGGAAACCAGATATAAACCCTTGCTTATGTGGTCCAATTATTTTCCATAATGATGCCATGATCATTCAATGGGGGAAAGACCAGCCGTTTCGGCAAATGGTATTGGGATAGCATATGTCAACAAGCAAAAGAATAAGCTTGGGTGTTTACTGAAATGATATGCAAAAATTAACTACAAATGGATCAGAAATTAAATGTGAGAGCTAAAATGATAAAATTCTTAGAAGAAAGCAGAGGGAATTATTAAAAACATTGGGTTTTGCAGTAATTTATTGGCTATAGGACCAGAAATAAGCAAAGAGAAATAGATACATTTGAATTCATAATCATTAAAAACTGTTTTCCAGCAAAGAGTATGATCAACTCAAAGTGAAAAGGATTGCCCATGTTATAGGAGAAAATGTTTACAAATTATATATCTGATGAAAAATTAATATCCATTTTATGTAAAGAACTCCTGCAGATTTACAACAAGAAAACAACCAAATTAACAAATGGGTAAAAGACTTGAATAAATATTTCTACAAATAATTTACCCACATGGTCAATAAGCACATGAAAACATGCTCAACATCTCAGATTGATAGGATATTGTGGGCCAAACCTACAGGCTTATAAAAAAATTGAGAAAATATTGTGTTGATGAGGATATGAAGAGAGTGGAGCCCCTGTGCATTGTTGGTGGAATGTAAAATTATGCAGCCTTTTTGGAAATTAGTATAAGCACAAGCAATGAGTGAAACAAGAGATTGATCCAACTTCATACAAAATTAAAAACTTTTGTGCTACAAATGACACAACCAAGAAAGTGAAAGACAAATTACAGAATGGGTAAAAATATTTGCACATCTTGTATCTGATATGCAAGTTGTGTTTCCAGAATATATAAAGAACTCTTACAAGTCCATAGTAAAAATATAACCCAATTAAAACTGAGAAGGGGTTTAAATAAATATATCTTCATAGGAGATATACCAATAGCTCATAAACCCATGAAAAGGTGCTCAACATTTTAGGAAAATGTAAATCAAAACCACATGAATTACTAGTTCACACTCCTTAGGTAGATTATAATAAAAAATAACAGGCAACGTGTTATTAGTGAGGATGTGGAGAAATTGGGATTTTCTTAGTGCTCTTTTTCCAGCAGTGCGCAAACTCTGATATCTTATTTTCAATCTCAAACCAGTAAGAGCTGCCTTTGATTAGCTTCAGATTAGACCTCCACTAAGGACAGCTGGGAGGCTATCACAACACTTCCGGGTCCCTAATCTACAGAGCAACTGTGCTGCACCCTGCAGTTCTAGCCATTTCTGTGCTGTGAACTCTGTGTTTTGGCTCCTTAACTCAGTGAAGTGCTGCACTTTGCCTAGGACTCCAATTCTCTGCTGATGTCAGCAAATTCTCCATAAGTAGAGTAGAATTTTCATAAAATCAACATCATATTTTCCTTCCTTCCGGTATTATAGTTTTGCATTTCCTGTTGACTTGAAGAAATTATTTCCCTCATGTAGATTGTCTTGTTTTATATTTTTATTATAAGAGGGCTAGTTCAGCACCATTCAATGGCAATATTTCATCAGAGCTGAAGTGGAAGCCCTACCTTCCTTAGGGCAATGGGTATCTCTCAATCCAATAAGTAGGTACAATTTCTTTAATCAGCCTTTAGTACATGAGAAGAAAGATCCACTTCCAATATGATATTGTGAGTGAAGATGGATAATGGAGAATTGACCTTTTCAGATGGATGAAGCAGGAAAAGGAGAGTTTTAAAACTATTGCGTTCTCCCATAATGTATGACAGCTACATATTTGCATGATTTCAATATTTTTGCATATATTTTCCAATTTATTTCTATAACACATAAACATTGTGAATCACTTTATTTTAGTCAAATCACTGCTTATCAACATGTAATTGGGTTTTATTTCTAAGTTATTGGACTTTTCTCTTTTGTGTGGGGGGAACACTAATTGCATTTACATTTAATATTATCACAGGTTTATTGGTGGTAATTCTGGTCGCTTAATTTAGTTTTCTGTATTCTAGTTGTCTGGAATATTTCTTTTGTTAAATTGGGCCTAGTTTTCATAGATTTAAAATGTTGTCCTATAATATCTTCTAACACCTATAAGAATATCTATTTTTTCTAATTAATATAATCAAAATTAGGACAACATCATCTTACACAGTCAATATGAAAATTTCACCTGGTTTACTATCATTAATTGGGCTTTACAACCTTGAGTTATGTCAATAATTTTTCATTAAATCATTTTTTTAAAAACAGTTCTTTGTATGCTCCATATTTTTAAACTGAAGAGCTTATTAGGTTGTAATATCCATTTCATCTGTTTTCAGCAGGAATTAATAGACCAGAATATGATAAAATACATTGGAATATAAAATATTAAAAAAGATTATATGTGTAATGATTTGAAATAAAGTATGACAATGATATTGATATGTGTTGAGTGGCATGAATATACAATGCACTTTGTGGCATAGTCATAGAATATTGGAAAACACTTTTAAATTTAATTTTATTCATTGTATGACTGTATTATTGGAATCACAAATTTTTATAAATCAAAATTATAATATGATTAAATTTAACTTTAAAAATTATTTCATATTTTCAGAAAAAGTTGCATACATGCCTACAACATATCATCGTTCTGGTCTTCAAAAAGGTGTCCTCTTGTTCAGTGTCTGCCTTTTCCTATCTTTCCTTATTTTAATCGCCATCATTGCTCTTACATGGAATAAAATGAAATTTTGGAAAAGAGAGGGAACACTAAGTGAAGGGTAAGTAAACTTATTATTTCTTATATTTATATTGAAATGTATTATGGAAAAAATTAAAATGTAATTCAGAATATTACAAGTAGGAATTCTTGGATGGATTGGGTTGATGGGTAGAAATACTGACTCTTAGTATATAGTTTGTTTTTTTCAGGTTGTAGGCAGGTAGGTACTCTTCATGTGCGTATAGGGCCCAGGAGCAACTGAAGCTACTCAATAAATCCTCAGTGCCTTTCAAATAGAAAGCCATTCAGGTAAAATTGCTTTAGGAGGTTTTTGTTTCCTAAGCAACCCCACATTCAGGTGTGCCATGGAGATTAATAGAGATAGGGAAGCCAATTTTATGAACAAAATATGTAGAAGGTAAGAAAAATGTTAGACAGCAAAGAGTAAGAGAGAGAACACAGGCTACTGCCCATTTTACACATAATTAATATTGCTCATGTGTTTCTAAAGTTAGAATTAAGGTACTTGCTTATCTTTATACACCAATACAAGCTGCAATGTGCTTAGTGAATATTCAGGAAAATGAGAATGCAGAATAGAAGATAAATGGGTCTCTTTATCCCATGCTAAAGAAAAATGGTTCTCTTTCTTACTTTTGGAGAGATAAATACAATAATGGTAGAAAATCTTCAACACCTCTATTCCCCAAGTTAGTTAATTTTATTTACAGTATAAACAAGTGAACAGTAACTAATTAAAGTCAGTGTAGTATTCTGCCTGATTTATGTAGATATTTACATAATCATCAAATTAATATAAATGGACTTGAATGAATATCTGGCTTAAGTCTTCTTGTGCCCTTGCTTAAGACATCTTGGACAAATCTGAATAGTTGCTGGAAGTAAACCTGACTTTTAAAAGAGATGTTATAGTGGGGAATGATTGATCATAACTAAAACTGGTCTTGACAGTCTAAGTTTTAGAGCAACACTAAGGAGCTTCAGGGTTGCAAGGATAAGAAATGATGTGGAGCTGAATCATCAATGGGTGGTAATGAACTGCACTGTCAGGAATTACTGTGCAGTTCGTTCCATCACTCAAAGGCTTTATGATTGACACCATCTCTTCCTGTGTATGTTTGTCCATCCTCAAAAAAATGACTGCTCTGCCTGCACAAGGCAGGGAATACCTATCTAAACTTTGACTAAATTCATTAAAAAAAATCACCAAGAGTCAGTCTATAATTGATGCCTCTTAGTTCACATTCTCAAGAGACAGAAGGAAATCAGTGTGGAAGTGTACCTAAATTCAGCCTGTGTTCTGTCTGGACTTATAAACCTGAGTTAGTTGTTCAAATCTGATCTTATTACATTGGCCAAGGAATTATAGCCATGTAGCAGGAACCTGGGCACCATGATATTTTTCTTCCACAGGAACTGTATAGTTATTGGAGTTTTCCAAAGGAAAAATTGGAGATTATAAATACCACCAAAAGTAACTACATGTAGATGAAAGACTTAGAGGCCTCACTAAGGACCTCATGAATGATAGTGAAAAGTTAGTGATTTACATAGCTTTTGGTAGAAATATCATAACCGGATAGATAATAATTTAAATATTTGCCTATTTGCATATAGGTTACCTTTTTAACTTTGGATGTGCATTATTTACTTATAAATCCCTCTTTTCTTCCTTGTAGAGAAGATAGAGAAAATAGTAGATTGGTTTTTAGTTTGAAATGTATATAAGCTTAATATATTTAGTAGTTAGGTCAACATTAGAAAGATCAAATATTTAATATAGCCTCATGGAGTGAAGATGGGAAGTAAGTAAATAATGATATATATTTTTTGAGTTATTAGTACAAATATAGCTTTGTTCCTTTTCTTGATTTTGCATAAGATTACAATATTTCCTAAACCTAAAACTAATGTTATTTCTTTTATACAGAACTACTAGTATGTTAGAAGACAGCAGTGCTGATAGCAGCAGGACATACACAGAGTTAAAGGTGAAATGAAGGGTTCAAGCTGTTAACAAAATATCATTGCTCATATATTTTTAAAATCTTTAATTATACCTCACTATGAGACCCATTATTTCCATGTTTCATCATCATTATTACTTGTCAATATCCTATACTAAAACAAAAGCTAATTCAAATTTTGTTTTGGACTCTTTAGTCAATGTCAACCAGTTTTAGCCAGTGATGTTTTTTTCAACTATTTTTCTTTTCATAAAAGAAGTGACTTTGAAGAGATTTAAATATATTCTTAAAATAGTTATGAGTTATCATGTATCCTGCTCATTTACCTAATGTGCTAACTGATAGACTTAAATGGATTATTTTCAAACATTTACATTTCTCCCTAAGATTCCATGGTTATGGTTACTCTTGTTTTATAAATGAGAAAACAGACATATGAATTTAAATAATTCCCCATGTGTATAGAATTTTAGTAAGTTTTGGAGCTAGAGTTTAAGGTAATCTGACTCAAGGGTTTAAGTTAAAAACTCCACCATTTTGACACATATAGCCTGTTGTATAACTACATGTGGGGAATAAAATTTACATTTACTGAGGACGTATTAGAGGCCATTGAAAATGTTACATGCACTCTCTAAGGCAGAAAGACAATAACTTACTCTAAGATGTAATAAAGTCAGCATCTGTATATAGTTTTCAATTTTTAACTCATATGCATAAAGAAATCATGACATTTGACATATTAGGCTTATCACCTGGGGTAAATGGAAGAAACAAAAAATCAAATCATGAGCGAGGTCAGAGTTCATCCAATTATGTGTCATTCCTCCATATCTGACCTTGAGAGTTTAGTCAATGTATCTGTATCTGTTTCCTCATCTGCCACCAGAGAACACATTTATAACTCCTATGCAGAATGTAAATTAGTCTTATTTCTGACTAGACCAATCTCTACTACTTCTTTGATTACTCTGTTAAAATCCACACCTGAGGTGAGGATTTTGGCACTTGGCTCACTGTCTTCCTTTCATGTCCTTGTCCTCCAATCATAGTCTTATCCTTGTGCTGGGTTATCTTCCCTTAAACTAATCACCACCACCCAACTTCAGTCATTTTCTCCTAGAGCAGTGATGGCGAACTTATGACACGCGAACTCATTTTTTTGGTTGATTTTTCTTTGTTAAATAGCATTTAAATATATAAAATAAATATCAAAAATATAAATCTTTGTTTTACTATGGTTGCAAATATTAAAAAATTTCTATATGTGACATGGCACCAGAGTTAAGTTAGGGTTTTTCAAAATGCTGACACGCTGAGCTCAAAAGGTTCGCCATCACTGTCCTAGAGCAATACAGTGATCTTGCCACTTCTCTGATTTCTTCCAAATCTTAAGTTATAAATTCAATATCTTGCTTTGTTTTACATGTTTTTTCTTTTTCTTTTTCTTTTTTTGGTCTTTCTCAGTCTTCATCTGCCATCAGAACTTTATAGTTACATTAAGATCTTGCCTCAAAAATTTGAAATAGTGGGTTTGGCACTTAGTCCATAAGCAACAAATACATTTCATAAGTTGATTGTATAGTGTATTGAAAGTGATTAATCAGATGGGAAAGATTAGGGCAATAGGGGTAATTGGAAGAGTTGATGTTGATGAAAGAACTTGATAGCAATTTTTAAAAAATTGGTTGACTAAGAGAGTCTTATTGAGCAAGTGATATGTAAGTGAAGAATTGAAGAAGGTGAAAATATTTACCCAGTTTAGATGTTTGAAAGAACATCTCAAGGACTCACAGGATCATCTCAAATGAAGCTTTTATTTAAATGCAAAGCATACAGCACAGCAAGAGAGAGTGCAGGCAAGTCATGAAGGTCAGAGAGACACCTCAGGTACAAGGTCTCAAGGTTCCATTAAAATTTTTTTTAAATAGATGATCATCAATTTCACTGCCCTTATCTAGGAAAGGTGTGAAAGCAGACACCCAGCTTCTCCAGAATTAAAGATAGAGCTTTACCTTTTCTGCAACAATTCAATCCTGTCTTATATAGGGATTCAGGTGGCAAAGCTATACTTGCATATATCTGGGCAGGAACTTTCCACATACTAGAATGATCCAATGGGAAAAAAGTCAGGAATATTTGTTAAATAACAGTGATATCAGTTTATCTCTAGCAGAGTTGAAAGAAACAAGGACAGAGAATAAAAGTGAAGAAACCTGATAGTGGAGAACTCCTGCAATAACCTGAGAGAAAACAGGATGGTACCTCAGACAAGCAATAGTAAAAACAGTTTCAGGAATAATTTTTTTTAAGATGAACTAACAAAATAAATTGACGGCTTGGATGTAGACTAAGAAAAAGTACATAAATAATGTTTATTGATCAAGAGCAGGATGATAGGAAGGGTAAAATGTAAACCCAGACCTGTTTCTAAATTTGTGCTCTTAATACATTTTAAGATTTATTTTTAAATGTATGAACATTGAAAGATAAACATCTACATAGGTAATCATGAGCCAAGACAATTGTCTGGTGTGCTCTGGTAAGGAGTTTACATTTTGTCATATATGAATGGGAACATGTGAAAGTATTTTTGAAGTAGCCTGGGAGGCATTTAACATGATATAGTTTGCTGTAATGAGACAGTGAAAAATTCAGTCAGATTCAGCCAGGACTAGAGTTGAGCAAAACATCTATGAGAGTATGGACTACACAGGAAAGATGTGATGAGGGCAGGTTTGGAAAAGAAGAAAAGATCAAAAAGTTTTGTGGGATATAACAGAGGTCAAGTCCAGTAAGTGGTCAGTGATGGATATATTTGAGGTAGAATAACAAAGAATTATGAAGACTAAAACATTTCTGACAAAATTGAAAATCACACCTTTTACTAATGACATATTGTAGAGTAGGCTAGAAGCACTTTGGTTTTGGAAAGATGATATGCAGGGGAGTGAAGTATGAGTTCTGTTTTGAATATGTGTATGTGGGACACCTGTTGGATATGCACAGAACGCACTCAGAAATACTCCTCCTCTGTAGACAAAAATAGACCAATTAATCATTATTATTATTTATTTCTTCGGATATTTTTATTATTCTTTTCCTCTCTGTTTCCTTGTGGGTGATTTTCTTTTACCCATGTGAAGCATAGAGACTGTGTAAGTGAGATATTTATAAATACCAATTTATGATATATTTTTAATGTGGCTATCACAAAGGATTCAGGAAAAGGAAAATGGTTTACAAATTTTGTGGAACACAGGTAAGGATCATGACAGTATAACCAGTGTCTTATTATACTAATTTAAATGCTATACCTATAGATGCATAGTAAAATTAGACAGTTTTATTAAGTTAAAATCTAACCTTTCTATTTTCTATATTTCTTTTACAGCAGTGACGGGGCAATAATGTCAAAAAGCCATAGGTTGGAGAAAAGATATTACCAAGAAATTCACCATTAACTGGCTTGATTCAAAAATGAATAAAAATCTGCCTTTTTCTCCTTTAGTTATGGCTTAAAGCTTTCAGTTTCACAAACCAAAATAAATCCTGTGAGTGAAAGTATGTAGGCTTGTGTCTGCTGATTCTTCTGCCTGCTGGGATCCTTTAGTGGAAAATAAGTGGTTTTGCCTCTTTTGAAGGAGGGAGGCTGTTACATCCTGAGGAGGACATTCCTTTGTCCACTGCAGCTGCCTGCCCTCAGATGCCTAAGGCCATGCTAACTGCTCCCATCTCAATATCTCTCCAATACCTTGTGATTCCCTTCCCCATCCATTCCAGGCTTGGGATTTGAAGTGTTGCCAAGTAAGCCCAACCCCAAGCCCCCAGAGAGTCACTAACATCCCACTCATCTTCAAGGAATTGCTCCCACTGAGTTCCTGGTCATAGATAACTATTCTGTCTCCAGGTAATACGATCTTGACCTCATGTAACTTGGGATCTAGGCTGTATCTTTGTCCTTTTGTGGCACCCAGTTTGCTACTCTTTCTTTACTTAAAGCTGAGCGTTTCTGGGTAAGATTTTCTTGCTTTAGTGTTGCTTCTCCCCATCTTGCTCTTACTGAGATAGGTACACTTCTGCATACCTCAAACCATTATACATGGGTTAGAAACCATCAGCCTCCCTGGACATAATTAGGAATTTCAGATTCTCCATTAATACGAAAAGATGCTCTTGGGTCAGGGTTGGGAGTACCTCACCACAAAGGCTAAGAATTTCCTTTTCTAAATGTCCATCAACTGTGGAGGTAATGATGCTTTTGCCAGAGTAATTTTAAAAAAACTCAAGGGATCAAAGCCTGTCTGCAATAAGCAATGAGGAAATGGTTTGCATTTTGATTTTTGAGAACTTACATCTGTCATTAAATAAAGATTTCATACCAGAGTATACCTATATAACTTTTAATTAGATTATTTTTATTGCTATTGAGTTGAGTTCCTTATATATTTTGGATACTAATCCATTATCAGATGTAAAATTTATAAATATTCATTCACAGAACATAGAAAATCTCTTCAGTCTACTAATTGTTTCTTTTGCTGTGCAGAAACTTCTTAGTTTGATGCAATTCCATTGTCTGTTTTTGCTTTTGCCACCTGTGTTTTGGGATCATGCCGAAAATACTGCTGTCCAGACCACAATCAAGAAGCTTTTGCCTATGTTTCCTTGTAATTGTCTTAGCGTTTCAGGTCTTATGTGTAAGTCTTTTATCCATTTTGAGTTTATTTGGGGGTAAGATTCCAGATCAGGGTCAATTTCCTTCCTCTGTTTGCAAATATACAGTTTTCCTAACACCATTTATTGAAAGGATTATACTTTCCCCAATGTGTGTTCCTGGCAGTCCTGGGCTGCTCCCACCTTTTAGCTATTGTGAATAATGCTACTGTAAACATTAGGGTACAGATATCTAATTGAGACCATGCTTTCAAATTTTTGTGTGTGTGTATACTCAGAAATTGGATTGTGCTGGTCCATACGGTAATTTTTGTAGGTGATCCAACCTGCAACTGGCATATGGGGACTAGAACCACACTATAACCAACTGGCCAGGGCACGAATGTGTGATTTTTAAAATATTAAAAATATTATTTGAAAAGCAAATATAGAAATACTTGTTATTCAGACAAAATGATTGTTTAACAAAGTAAGTGTAATAATAAACATAATTTTAAAATGGATATGTATGGACTCTGGCATGTAGTTCATTCAGTTGGTTAGAGTGTCCTGAGGCTATAAGATTACAGTTCCAACTCCAGTCAGGGCACATACAAGAAACAAGCAATGAATGCAAAACTTAGTGGAACAACAAATCAATACTTCTTTTCTTTCTCTCTCTCTATTTTTCTATCTCTCTCTATAAATCAATAAATAAGATAAAATGTATATATATTAATTGATTTGGGCCATGTTGTCCAGTAAGAATAGCCATAAAATAAGAATAATTTCTTAATTTCAAGCAATTCTGTAACATCACGATCATTGGTGTTGGCCCAACCTTCTGTGGCACTGTACTTTGCAGATGTGATGTTTCAGAGTCTACAGTAAGGAAAACATGTGTGTGCTTTACACACACACACACAGAGACACACACAGACACAGAGACACACATACATACATTGTGTGATTCCAGGAAGGGGTTCCTCTCATTAGATGCTAAGCACTGTCAGAAACTGTCCTTCTTTGGCTCTCAGCTTGAAGCTCCAAGCAATCCACAGGTTGTGTCTGTCTCCATAGGACTTGGCTGCAAGTAGGAGGGGCCAATCTGCCCTCTAAAACAGGTTCCTTAGCAGCCTGGGGCCCAGCAAACTTCGGTTGGTTCCCTGGACTCTGCCTCTGCCTTCCTTGGCCTGCTAGCCAACTGTCAATCTTAATCACTCAGAAGTTTGTTTCTGAAAGGGCTTTAGGTGGGGGAAGTGCTGTTCAGATTTCAGGGAATTTTGTGGGTGTGTTTTCCTGTCCCAGAGCCTCTGTGAGTGGCCCAAAATATTACTCTGCCCTGTATGCAGTCCAGTGGGATCAGCTGGAAACCTGGAATTTCTATCAGCCTTCCCAGGGGGGAAGTGCCAGTCAGGTTCCTGGGATAGTGGGTTGGACAGCCCCTCTCTCAATCATGTCACTGACACTCCCTGAGGCTGTTCAAACCTGTAGACTTGGCCTCTGCTTTTGTAGCCTCTGAGAAGGTCAAAATTCAGGGCGTGGCAGGCAGGACTCCTGAGGGTAGGATGCACTGAATCCCCTAGGGCAGGGTTTTATCTTTTCATGTCCTACAAGCTACTGGGAGCTGCTAGCTCCTTTCAGGAAAAATGGTCATTTCAGCCCAAGCAGATGTGGCTCAGTGGTTGAGCGTAGACCAATGAACCAGGAGGTCACAGTTCCATTCCTGTTCAGTGCACATGCCAGGGTAGTGGGCTCAATCCCCAGTGGGGGGTGTGTAGGAGGCAAATGATCAATGTTTCTCTTTCATCATTGATGTTTCTGTCTTTCTCTCCCTCTCCCTTCCTCTCTGAAATCAATAAAAAAATATTTTTTAAAAAAATGGCCATTTCAGTTTGGGGGCATATGACCAAATGCAGGACTCCTGGCCTTCTCTATTCTACATCTTCCCCCAATGTTTTTCACCCCAGCTTCTCCTTTGCACCTCAAGTCTGCACCTCCCTCCCTGTACCAAGGCCTCCAGGGAGTAGCTTCAGATCAAAACTCCTGTGCTCTGGGTTTAAAAAAAAAAAAAAAGACACACACAGAAAAACAGAAACTGAGGCTGTCATTCTGATCAGCTCCGGACTACTGGCTCCAGACTCTGCCATGGCCACAGCCCTGCCACCTTTCACAGCTGGATGTTTCGAGGGCCACAGGTCTCAGCACTGGTGCTCCGAGCTGTGGAGCCCAGCCTGGGTTCCAGGCCTGGGTCTCCCCAGGGAACAGACCCTCCTGTAGCCAAGTGTTCCCTCCTCATCTTGGCCTGCCACCTTGGAAGCTGGGTCAGCTCCTCTCCTGACCTCACCTTTCCTACCAGTCTCCAGGTGTATTCTGTCTGTCCTTCATATAAGTCTGCTCCTCAGCTGGGCCTCAGTTGGTAATTCCGGATATATGTTCCCCACTTCAGTTTTATTTCTAGTCTAACCCTGGAGGTGCCAAGAAGGGTCTGCCTATTAGGCTGCCATTTTATCCTATACATCAAATTGAGGAAGTTCCTTTATATTAGCGGTTCTCAACCTGTGGGTTGCGACCCCTTTGGCGGTCGAACGACCCTTTCACAGGGGTCGCCTAAGACCATCCTGCATATCAGATATTTACATTGTGAGTAATAACAGTAGCAACATTACAGTTATGAAGTAGCAACAAAAATAATTTTATGGTTGGGGTCACAACATGAGGAACTGTATTTAAAGGGCCAGAAGGTTGAGAACCACTGCTTTATATCCTTAATTTATTGAGTGCTTTTATATTGAATAGACATTGATTTTTCTAAAACTTTTGTACATCTACTGGCTTGATTAGATTAGCAGAATATTAATTTACTAGAGGCCTGGTGCACGAAATTCATGCACAGGGGGAGGGGTGTCCCTCAGCCCAGCCTGCACCTTCTCCAATCTGGGACCCCTTGAGGGATGTCTGACTGCCGGTAGTCAGAAATCCCTCTCACAATCCGGGACTGCTGGCTCCCAACCGCTTGCCTGCCTGTCAGCCTGATCACCCCCTAACTACTCCCCTGCCAGCCTGATCGACGCCTAACTGCTCCCCTGTTGGCCTGATCGCCTCCAACTGCCCTCCCCTGATGGCCTGGTTGCCCCAACTGCCCTCCCCTGAAGGCCTGGTCCCCCTCAACTGCCCTCCCCTGCTGGCCTGGTCACCCCTAACTGCCCTCCCCTGCAGGCCTGGTTGCCCCAGCTGCCCTCCCCTGCTGACCTGATTGCCCACAACTGCCCTCCCATTCTGGCCTGATCGCCCACAACTACCCTCCTTTGCTGGCCATCTTGTGGTGGCCATCTTGTGACCACATGAGTGTGGCCATCATTTGACCACATGGGGGCAGCCATCTTGTGCAAGGGCCTGATGGTCAATTTGCATATTAGATAGGATTGGATATTACATAAATTAATATTTAGAAAAAGACACAAATTATTAGAATACCTCAGCTGAGAACAGTGTATAATTCCTTTTAGATGTTGCTGATATTATTTTGCTAATTTTTTAAAAATAAATTTCGTGCCTGAATGCTGGGGCTGACCGGCAGATCCTGAATGATGGATAAATGATTACTCTAACACTCGTTTCTGTGAGAGGGCTAAGGCACTGCTTGGCGCCATAAGCAATACTTGGCTGTCGCCACCAAGTAGCCCTGTTCGCCTGCCTCCTTTGGCTAGTATTGTCATAACAGCTTGAACTAAAATCAACCTCTAGATACAATCAGCAAGGTAAGCATCCTTGATAAAGCACATGCTTTTCTACAAGGTCGGGTCTTTAAAGAATAAACATAGAGATTCTAGCAAAACACCCCTGGGATCAGACTTGTTTGGAAAAGTCGAGGTAAGGGCTGCAGCCTTTGGCAAGGTCCCCTCAGAGGCCCCCGACCTCTCAGAGATTCCTCCTTACAGACCTCCAACCAAGTCCCCTGCTTCCCCACACCAGAAGGATGAAAATATGAAGAAATAGAAGAACCCAGCTTTGCCATCTCTACAGAAAGATGTCTGATTGGACAGCTATCCATTAACAAAAACAGCTCTGGGATATGTTGCTTGAGCAGAGTACTGTGGACCCGAAAGGTGGCCACGCAAGTTCAACTCCAAGTCAGGGCAAATGCACGTGTTTTGGTCTCTATCCCTAGTATGGGGTGTGCAGGAGGCAGCCAATCAATGATGCACTCTCACATCAATGTTTCTTTCTCTCTCTCTACCTTCATTTCACTCTAAAAATTAAGTTAAAAATCTTAAACAAATTAGAAAGATCTCAAACAGACCAACTTAACACCTCAAGGAACCAGAAAATAATAAGCCCAAAGTTAGCAGAGGAAAGGAAATAATAAAGGTAAGATGAGAGTGGAATTAAATTATATAGAGGCTAGAAAAAGAATAGAAAAGATAAACAGAACTAAGAGGTGTTTTCTCCAAAGGTGAACAAAATTGACACACCTTTAGCTAGAAAAACGAAAAAAATAAAAATAAAAGAGTAGACTCAATGAAATATAATCAGAAATAAAGGAGATACTATAACTGATACTAAGACATATACAGAATCATAAGAGACTATTATGAACAATTATACGTCAACAAATTAGAAAACCTAAAAGAAATTGGTAAATTCCTAGGCTCCATATACCCAATGTTACGGTACTTTCTAAAAACATTTTGCTCTCTAACTCTTCCTCAGCATCTGATTCCTGGAGAATACAATAGGGACATTCATTACTGACTCATTACCACCAAAAGAATAATCACTTTCTCAGTTTTCATTCTACCTGCTCTCTGAAATGCATTTGCAGTACTTGATTACTATTTTATTAAGTAACTCTATTTTATTTTTAATCACCATATTACCATCTTAATATTTGATCATTTTATCTTCTGTTTGTATTCTTTGCCCGTAATCCCCCAAACATCTCTATTACCCATAATTCTACTTTAAGCCTCCTTTTTCTTTCCATATGCTTCCTCTTAGATGTTTTTTATTCACTCTTTTCCTGCATGTTATTCTTTAATGTGCTCACAAATGTGTATTTTTCAACTCAAATCTCTTGTGTCAGTCACATATTTCTAACTCCTCCTCCATATTCTATACCTACTATTCCATAAGCACCTCCAATTTAACATATTTTTAACTCATTATCTCTTTCCCTGATTTAATCTGATTCTTATAACATTGGTGCTCTCCTCTCCTCTCATCCCAATTGTTTAGTCATCTTAACAATTTCATCATCCTCCACAACAAATAATTCAACAAACCTATTTTTCTCCTTAAATATCATATATATATTTAAATCCTTTTTGTTAAGAGTATTACGGATATCCCCCCTACCATCCCCCCAATGCCTCCCTCCACCCAGTTCCCTCACCCCCAGGCCTTCACCACCCTATTGTCTTGATGCACTCTCACATCAATGTTTCTTTCTCTCTCTCTACCTTCATTTCACTCTAAAAATTAAGTTAAAAATCTTAAACAAATTAGAAAGATCTCAAACAGACCAACTTAACACCTCAAGGAACCAGAAAATAATAAGCCCAAAGTTAGCAGAGGAAAGGAAATAATAAAGGTAAGATGAGAGTGGAATTAAATTATATAGAGGCTAGAAAAAGAATAGAAAAGATAAACAGAACTAAGAGGTGTTTTCTCCAAAGGTGAACAAAATTGACACACCTTTAGCTAGAAAAACGAAAAAAATAAAAATAAAAGAGTAGACTCAATGAAATATAATCAGAAATAAAGGAGATACTATAACTGATACTAAGACATATACAGAATCATAAGAGACTATTATGAACAATTATACGTCAACAAATTAGAAAACCTAAAAGAAATTGGTAAATTCCTAGGCTCCATATACCCAATGTTACGGTACTTTCTAAAAACATTTTGCTCTCTAACTCTTCCTCAGCATCTGATTCCTGGAGAATACAATAGGGACATTCATTACTGACTCATTACCACCAAAAGAATAATCACTTTCTCAGTTTTCATTCTACCTGCTCTCTGAAATGCATTTGCAGTACTTGATTACTATTTTATTAAGTAACTCTATTTTATTTTTAATCACCATATTACCATCTTAATATTTGATCATTTTATCTTCTGTTTGTATTCTTTGCCCGTAATCCCCCAAACATCTCTATTACCCATAATTCTACTTTAAGCCTCCTTTTTCTTTCCATATGCTTCCTCTTAGATGTTTTTTATTCACTCTTTTCCTGCATGTTATTCTTTAATGTGCTCACAAATGTGTATTTTTCAACTCAAATCTCTTGTGTCAGTCACATATTTCTAACTCCTCCTCCATATTCTATACCTACTATTCCATAAGCACCTCCAATTTAACATATTTTTAACTCATTATCTCTTTCCCTGATTTAATCTGATTCTTATAACATTGGTGCTCTCCTCTCCTCTCATCCCAATTGTTTAGTCATCTTAACAATTTCATCATCCTCCACAACAAATAATTCAACAAACCTATTTTTCTCCTTAAATATCATATATATATTTAAATCCTTTTTGTTAAGAGTATTACGGATATCCCCCCTACCATCCCCCCAATGCCTCCCTCCACCCAGTTCCCTCACCCCCAGGCCTTCACCACCCTATTGTCTGTGTCCATAGGTAATGCATATATGCATATAAATTCTTTGGTTAATCTCCCCCCGCCCCCCAACCCTCTTCCCTCTGAGATTTATCAGTCTGTACCATGTTTCCATGCTTCTGATTCTAGTATTTTATTCATCAGTTCATTCTGTTCATTAGATTTCTTGTTTGTTTATTTTAATTTTTAGATTCAATTGTTGTATTTATTGCCATTTTATTCTTCATATATTTTCCTCCTCCTCCTCCTCCTCCTCCTCCTCTTCCTCCTCCTCCTCTCCTTCTTATTTTTCTTCTTCATCTTCCTGTTCATAAAATATACCCTTCAACATTTCATCAAATACTGGTTTGGTAGTGATAAAGTGCTTTACCTTTTTCTTGTCTGTGAAGATCTTTTTTTAAAAAAAAATACATATTTTTATTGATTTCAGAGATGAAGGGACAGGGGAAGAGAAATAGAAACATCAATGATGAGAGAGAAGCATTGATTGGCTGCCTCATGTATGCTCCACATTGGGGATTGAGCCTGCAACCTAAGCATGTGCCCTGATGGACTTGGAACTAGGAATAGTGTCACACGTATTTTGATATCAGCCTAGTTTCAGGCTTGTAGTAAACATGTAAAAAAATAATTGTTGATATAAACACAAATTATTTGAATGCCTATAAGTCTCCCATCTTTTCTAAGAAGCAAACTGGCAATTGAAGAATTGATTTATATTTGTTTTTCACAACATCTCTTTATGTTCATGGGTGCGTCTGTATTTGTTTAGACATAAGTAGAAATCTGAGACATAAGTAGAAATCTGGCAGTATATATGATTAAAGCAAGCAGGTGTCTGCTACTAAGTATTGTGTAAATTTCTATTGCCTTTTCCCTTCACTATAGTAATTCAGCTATTGTACCAGAAAGCTATGATGTGAACTCTTCATATTGCCAAGAACTTCACCACCAATAGCTGCTTCCAGAGGAGAAAGTGGCTTTATAACCGAATGTGACCCCCAAAGACCTTTAAAACTTCAGTCAGCTTTGGGGAAATAAAGCACAGGCAGCAAACAGACTCCCCTGAGCTCCTGTGCTCAGCTGGCCCGTGGGCGGGGTCGTCAGTGGTGGGCGGGGCCGAGCAGTCTCACATTCCATCCTCCTGGCCCAGAACTCAGCCCCCTGCGCATGCGCGAGACGCCTCAGTTATGCCACCAACTGCCTGAACTGTGGCGAGGGTCACCTGGCTCACAATGCTGTTTCTCTTGCTGCTCCTCTCAGGTCTCGGCAGGTTGACCTTCGCAGACCATTGTAAGTGGGGGAACCTGCGCCATAGGAGGGCCGCCCAGCACAGTGTCCCCGGGCGAGGCCAGTGTCTCCCTTCTTGCTCCAGATCCCAGGGCCAGGCTGGGGGTCCCCAGTCATGCTGTCAGAGCCACCTAGTTTCAGGGTCCTGCTGAGCCTGGTGGCTGGAGAGCTCAGAGCAGGCCTGGGGCAGTTGGCCCTCACTTACCTGAGTCTGCAGGGGCAGGAGAGGGCGCCCTGCTGCTGGGGCGGTGGGGCCCCAGAGAGCCTGGATGGGGTCCTGAGACCAGCACTTCCTCCCCCAGTCCGGGTTGAGGTCAGCGAGTCCCAGGCTCTTTGGACAGTGGTAGGGCAGCACTCTCACATGAGAGGGGCCTCTTCCTGGAGTCGCACAATGTGTGTGTGTGTGTGTGTGTGTGTGTGTGTTTGGACATGGAATTTCAGAGTGACATGGCAGGAGAGGACAAATAAATGAAGATGAAAGATGCTACACCCTGGGAATGCTCACACATGTTTGTCTTACTGCAGACTCAGAAACATCACATCTGCAAATTACAGTGCCACAGAAACTCGGAACCACCACCAACGATGTCGATGTTTCAGAAACGCAAGTAATTAAGAAATCACTTTATAAAAAATGTTTTATTTTTACTGAACTGCATGACTCAAGTTAATTCATGAGTATCCCTTTGTGAAATGTGGTGTTCTAATTAATGTATTTAAGAGTCATTTTATCTGAATGAGAACAAGTGTTTTGATAGCTTTAATTTCCCGAGTGATATAGGAACATTATGAAGTTATAAAGGTACTTAGTAATGTGATAGGAATCCAAGGATTGGAACCTCAGTGGCAGGGCCAGAGAGGAGCATGAATTGCCAACTGAAAAACTATTAGACACTGAGGCAGGTTTTACAGACTGAATTAGCTATCTGTCTCACTTTATGACACCCCCCCCGCAAAAAAAATCCAGTGATTATGAGTTTCTAAAATTTGTAACACCAAAAACATAAGTATCCTGAGAGGTTAAAAATCTTAGGAGAATTTAACACATACCGGGATAATGGGAACAAAAAGAAAACATGAGTATCCACAAGTACAGCAGAAAAAGAAAGGAAAGCATTTAGTACACTCAAACACACTTAATACACACACTCAACACACCCAACATTATGAAGGGTAAGCATTTCTAAATATTCAGTTCACTAGGCACATTTAACAATTATAAATTTGTAAAACTTTGATAAATGCCCTCAGCACATGTAAAATAATTTCTCCCTTATAGCACTAGAGGGAGAAATTTTCAAATTCATTTTCATAGTGAGTCCAAAAAATGTTTTCCTATAAGCATAATACCCTCTAAGTCCATTCATATTGTTGTAAATGGTAAGAGTTCGTTCCTTTAAGTGGCCACGTAATATTCTATTACATATAGTATGTGCCACATCTTCTTTATCCATTTGTCTATCAATGGAAGCTTAGGTTGCTGCCATATCTTGGCTATTGTGAATAATGCTACAAAGACAAATACCATATGATTTCACTTATATGTGGGATCTAAAGAACAAAATAAATGAAGAAATAAAACATAAACAGATACATAGATACAGAGAACAAACTGATGGTTGCCAGATATAAGGGGGGTTGAGGGGAGGCTGGGTGACAATAGTGAAGGTATTAAGAAATATAACTTGGTTCTTACAACATAGTCATGGGCATGTAAAGTACAGCGTAAGGAATATAGTCAATAATATCATAGTAAATATGTATGCTGCCAACTGGGGACCAGACTTATCCAGAGGATCACTTCCTAAATTATATAAATATGTCACCACCATGGTGTACACCTGGAGCTAATATACTGAATATCAATTGTAATTGAAAAATTAAGAGAAAAAATGTTTTGTTCAAATGGTGGTGGACAAATCATAAGATATAAAGAATACTTGAAAAACAAAAATAAACATTTTATTCAATGGATATATATTAATTGAATGATCCCATGGAGTAAATGCTCTGGTTTCCCTTTCTGCTATTTGTTAGGACTCACTAGACCCCACAGTGTATCGCACATGAGGCTTTTTAAGGGCAAAGCATCTGGTGCAGCAGGAGAAAGAGAATTCAGGCAAATATCAGGATCCAAGAAACATCCACAGTCAGCTCCTCATGAACCCAGTCTCTGCTCCTGAAACATGCTGAGTCTCTGGTTTGGAATAACAAGACCTGGGGGAGGAACTTTTGCCTTGAGAGACTACTCCTTACAAAGCTTCAGTCACTAGGAAGCCAAGCCAGCCCTGTCTAGATAGGTAGGGCAACACTGAGGAAGCTAACTTTAGCCAGGGAAGTTTTGTTCCCTACGTGTGCATTACAAATCTCACAGTCCTTTTGACTAAGAGTCAGACACATTCAGGCTGGAGGCATCCCCAGAAATAAATGCAGAACTTTGCTGATCCTGCTGTAAATCAGGTCTGTCTCCACAGTAATTAATGCTTCTTAAGAATATACAGGTGAGTCAACAAAATTGACAAGAGCACGTTAAAGAATTAAAAAATCAAAACAGTACAAAACTCCTTTTATGGTCACAATTTAAAATTTATCAAAAAGACTGAAATATGTATTTGGTAATTTAAAAATACACCTGTACATCATTCATGAATTGAAGAAGATATCATACATTATAATGGATATTAAATAACTAATGGTCAAGAATGAAAAAGGTGCAAACTAAAGTACTTTACTTTGAGTCATGCTCTTAAGATGGTACAGAGAATAATTTATAATTACAAATACCTAAAGAGAAAAAAGAAAAGTTTTGAAAAATAGAACTTAAAATTAACTATAACCTTAAAAATTTAAAGATATGGCTAAAATTAAGATGTAGAATTAATGAAAGAAAAAGTTACGCCAGCATAGTCTGGATCCACAGTGTCAAAAGTTTATTTCTCATAGAAATGTAGGACATATTTTGGTGTGGTAGACTAAGGAAAATGGAAAGGAGAAGAAAAATATGTAACATTAGGAATGAGAAATATATAAATGTGTAAATAAAATATCAAACATATAAGCATATAAATGGTTTTTTTTAAATAGTTAAATTCATAAAAAATATAATAGAGCTGACCGAAGATAAAACAGACAGCACTGATACTTTTTTCCTTTTGAGAAACTAACACATCTTTAAAATCATATGACACCACCCTTCCCACAATCCCAGGATAAACTGATTCCATGATAGGATAAAGAAGAGGTTGTGTGTACATACTATTCAACCATAAGAAAAGAGGAAATACTACCATTTGTGAGAACATGAATGGATATTGAGAATACTATGCTAAGCAGAATAAGTCAGAAATAGTTAACAATCTTCTGATTTCACTCATATGTGGGATATAAAACCCAAAAGCAACAAATGAACAAACAAGAAAAACAAACAACTACTCGTAGAATTAGACAACAAGCTGTATAGTGGTTACCAGAGGGAAGCAGGGTGGAGGAGGTAGTAGAGGGTAAGGGGTGTCAAATATATGGTGAGGGAAGATGATTTAACTGTGGATGATTTGACAATACAATAGGAAGATCATATGTCATAGAAATGTACACTTGTAAGGTATATAATCTTATAATCAAATGTCACCCCAATAAGTTTACTAAAAAGAAGGAAAATGTGTATAATTATATCAAATACAATTTTTTGTACTTCCAAACTCCTATGTATCCTAACTCAGATTAGAAAGTTTAATTGTGCCTTTTTCAGACATAACCACCAACTTTACTATTTTCTTGTTTTGGACCTCACATGACTGGTACTTCTATTGTGCTTGGGGTCTTTGATTCAACATTCTATTTTTGAGATTCATCCATATAGATCATATGTAAAACTAGAGGCCCAGTGCATGAAATTCATGCACTGGGGTGGGGGGTGTCCCTCAGCCCAGCCTGCAACCTCCCCAATCTGGGACCCATCAGGGGATGTCCCTGTGGTATTGAGCCTAAACCGGCAGTTGGACATTCCTCTCACAATCCGGGACTGATGGCTCCCAACTGCTTGCCTGCCTGCCTGCCTGCCAGCCTGATCACCCCCTAACCACTCCCCTGCCAGTCTGATCAACACCTAAATGCTCCCCTGCAAGTCCAGTAGCCCCAACTGCCCTCCCCTGCTGGCCCAGTTGCCCACAACTGCCCTCCCCTACAGGCCTGGTCCTCCCCAATTGTCCTCCCCTGATGGCCTGATCATCCACAACTGCCTGCCCCTGCCAGCCATCTTGTGGTGACCATCTTGTGACAACATGGGCACGGCCATCTTGTGACCCTCTTGTGTGAGGGTGTGACGGTCAATTTGCCTATTACCTCTTTATTATATAGGACTAGAGGCCTGGTGCATAAAAATTTGTGCACTCGGGCTTGAGGGGCGGGGGGGCCTCAGCCCGGCCTGTGCCCTCTTGCAGTCTGAGACCCCTCGGGGGATGACCACCTGCTGGCTTAGGCCCACTCCCCAAGGCATTGGGCCTAAGCTAGCAATCAGACATCCCTCTGGAAGCCTGGGAGCCCTCAGGGGATGTCCACTTGCCAGCGGGGAGCAGGCCTAAGCTGAAGTCTGACATCCTTAGTGCTGCTGAGGAGGCGGGAGAGGCTCCCACCACCACCACTGTACTGGAAGCCGTCAGCCTGGCTTATGGCTGAGCAGAGCACCCCTGTGGGAGCGCACTGACCACCAGGGGGAAGCTCCTTCATTGAGCATCTGCCCCTGGTGGTCAGTGTATGTCATAGTGACCAGTCATTCCCAGTCGTTCTGCTGTTAGGGTCAGTTTGCATATTACTCTTTCATTATATAGAATAGAGGCCTGGTGCACAGGTGGGGGCCGGCTGGTTTGCCCTGAAGGGTGTCCCGGATCAGGGTGGGGGTCCTCAGTTTATTTTGTTTGTTAGATTCCACATATTAGTGAGATCATATGGTATTTGTCTTTCACTGGCTGGCTTACTTTACTTAGCATAATAATCTCCAGGTCCATCCATGCTGTTGCAAAAGGTAAGATTTCCTTCTTTTTTACAGTCACATAGTATTCCATTTGGTAAATGTAACACAGCTTTTTATCCACAGCTTTTTGGCCAGCTTGAGTGAGGGGCTGATGGGTGTTTGCAGGCTGGTCACACCCTCTTCAGGGTGGGGGTCCCCACTGGGGTGCCTGGCCAGCCTGGGTGAGGGGCTGATGGCTGTTTGCAGGCTGGTCAAGCCTCCCCCCCCATTGGGACCCTCACCCCATGGAGGTTTGGCCAGCCTGGGTGAGGGGCTGATGACTGTTCTCAGGCTGGCCACACCCCCTTTAGGGTAGGGGTCCCCCATGGGGTGCCTGGCCAGCCTGGGTGAGGGGCTGAGGGCCGTTTTCCGACTGGCCAAACCCCCCGGTGACGGAAGCTCCGAGCCTCTCCTTTTTTTCTTTTTCTTTTTTTTTCCTGGGATTTATTTACCTTCTATAATTGAAACTTTGTTGCCTTCAGTGGAGCTCAGAGCCAGCCGCGGCAGGCAGGAAGCTTGGCTTCCTCCATCACTGGAGCAACCAAGCCTCCTGCTTGCTCCAGCTCCGTGGCTGCCGGCCACCCTCTTGGTTAGGTTAATTTGCATATAGTTGCTCTGATTGGCTGGTGGGCGTGGCTTAATGAGTAGCAAAGTTACGGTCAATTTGCATGCTTGTCTTTTATTAGATTAGATAGTTTATAATTTTTAAATCTGCATAGTATACTAAAAGTTAAAATATTAACTGGTAGTGAAATGGTTTTCAGTTTGTAACCATGATGAATCAATTAGCTCCAAAGGAACAAGTATCTTTTTGATATATGATTTCTTCTGCATATTTTTAGTGGAAAAATACTGATTTATAGAGTAAGTGCATGTTATATTTATAGAAATCGGGCATTATACTTAAATGGTTATAGTACCTTTTAAACTTCATTTTTATTGTTTATGTTCTTACAAATATTACCTTCCTCTCCACTTTATTCCCCCTTCTACCCATCCCTACACTTTGGTTTGTTCTTTGTGTCTAGGGATTAGGCATATATATTCTTTGGCTAAGCCTTTCATCTTCTTTCATCTAGTTCCCCCTCTCCCTACCTCTCTTACAGCTGTCAGTCTATTCCCTGTATCCATGACTCTGTTTCTGTTTTGTTCCTCAGTTTATTTTATTTGTTAGATTCCACATATTAGTGAGATCATATGGTATTTGTCTTTCACTGGCTGGCTTACTTTACTTAGCATAATAATCTCCAGGTCCATCCATGCTGTTGCAAAGGGTAAGATTTCCTTCTTTTTTAGAGTCGCATAGTATTCCATTGTATAAATGTAACACGGCTTTTTATCCACTCATCTACTGATGGACATTAGGACTATTTTCAGATCTTGGATATTGTAAATTACACTATAGGTAATGCATAGAGGTGCATAGATTCTTTGAGTTAGTGTTTCAGGATACTTAGGATATATTCCCAGAAGTGGAATCACTGGTGAAAAGACAGTTCCACTTTTAATTTTGTGGGGAAACTCCATACTATTTTCCACAGTGGCTGCATTTCCACAATCAGTGCACTAGGATTTCCTTTTCTCCACATCCTTGCCAACACTTGTTATTTGTTGATTTATTGGTGGTAGATAGCCATTCTGGCAGGTGTTAGATTTCTACTAGCGGTGTATGAGTTTCTGTTATTCCACATTCTTACAAATACTTGGCATTCTCAATATTTGTTGTTTGCAATTTTGTTACTTTTATTCCCTTTTATTCCTTTTTCCTATCCTTTTTTATTTATTTGTCATCCCACAAATGATGATGATGAGTGACATATAGAATATTAATAGGTCAATTGGATATGAACTGCAATATTATTCTTTAGTCTGGAGATTGCCTTTTAACATTCTTAATTGTATTTTTAGATGCACAATAGTTTTTAATTTTGATGTTGTGTAATTTATCAATTGTAGGGGCTGAATAGCAGTCCCTGTGTGATATATGAATGGATTACTCTGACACAATGGTTCTCAACCTTTCTAATGCCGTGACCCTTTAATACAGTTCCACAAGTTGTGGTGACCCCCAACCATAAAATTATTTTTGTTGCTACTTCATAACTGTAATTTTCCTACTGTAAACAATATGTAATTATATATGTGTTTTCTGGTGGTCTTAGGTGACCCCTGTGAAAGGGTCATTCGACCCCCCAAAGTGGTCGCGACCCACAGGTTGAGAACCGCTGCTCTGACACAATGTTTGTTGTCAAAGAGGGCTAAGGGACTGCCTGGCTAAAGGAACCAGACAGCCTCGATTGCCTGCCTCATTAGGCTTTTATTGTAGCAGCAGTTTAAGATAAAATTTATCTCTTCGATAAAATCAGTAGGGTAAGTATTCGTGGGAGGACACATGTGTTTATAATGTCCTTTAATCAAGGATGCCCAAAGATTAAATATGAGGATTTCAGTAAACATTTGGGGGTATGTACATGCACAGACTTGTTTGGAAAGATCAAGGAATAATTAGGGGCATTCCCCTAAATCAGAATTCTAATAAACAGGGCAGGTGGCCTTCTGCACACTTCCCTTTTCTCAGAATGTCCTCCTTACAAACTTTCCAACCAAGTCTCATGTGCTCACCAACATCTCCTCATTTTGTGTTTTGCTGAATGTAGAAGACAGAGGGAGGTGGTGAACTTACTGCTTTAGAATGTCAGTGTCCGTGAAGCGCATTTTCTGCTCCAGTTCCGATTTTACAGACTATAAAAAAATCAAAAAGAGCAATGGTTAGTTATCTGAATGCATGGAGTATGAGTATTATCATATATAATAAAGTGGTAATATGCAAATTGACCATCATGCCCTCGCACAAGATGGCTGTCCCCATGTGGTCACAAGATGGCCACCCCATGTGGTCACAAGATGGCCATCCCCATGTGGTCACAAGATAGCCACCCAATGTTGTCACAAGATGGCTGGCAGGGGCGGGCAGTTGTGGGCAATCAAGCCGGCAGGGGAGGGAAGTTGGGGGCAAACAGGCTAGCAGGGGAGGGCAGTTGGGGGCAATGGGGCCAGCAGGGGAGGGCAGTTGGGGGTGACTGTGCTGGCAGGGGAGGGCAGTTGGGAGAGACCAGGCCTACAGGGGAGGGCAGTTAGGGGTGACCAGGCTAGCAGGGGAGGGCAGTGAGGGATGACAAGGCTGGCAGGGGAGGGCAGTTAGTGGTGACCAGGCCAGCAGGGGAGGGCAGTGAGGGTCAACCAGGTCAGATGGACAGGACAGTTGTGGGTGACCGGGACTACAGAGGAGGGCAGTTAGGGATGAACAGGATGGCAGGGGAGGGAAATTAGGGGTGACCAGGCCTGCAGGGGAGGGCAGTTGGGGGTGACCAGGCCACCAGGGAGGGCAGTTAGGGGCAACCAGGCCAGCAGGGGAAGGCAGTTGGGGGCAAGCAGGCCGGTAGGGGAGGTAGCTGTGGGGGACAAGGCTGGCAGGGGAGGGCAGTTAGGGGTGATCAGGCTGGTAGGAGAGCAGTTAGGCATCAATCAGGCTGGCAGGGGAGTGGTTAGGGGGTGATCAGTCTGGCCGGCCGGTGAGCAGTTGGGAGCCAGCAGTCCTGGATTGTGAGAGGGATGTTCAACTGCCGGGTTAGGGCCAATACCACAGGGATCAGGCCTAAACCGGCAGTCGGACATCCCCTGAGGAGTCCCAGATTGGAGAGGGTGCAGGCTGGGCTGAGGGACACCCCCACCAGTGCATGAATTTCATGCACTGGGCCTCTAGTTTTGCAATAATTACTCAGCTTCTGCCATCAGCTTTATCATTCCCCAGGTTATTCTGGGGGCCATCTGGGTCCCAGGAAGGTGCATTGTTCAGGACTGCAGAGTCCCCCTCTGGAAGAAGATTGGTCCTGTGCCATGTCATGCAGGGTTTAATTTGGTGAGCTGGAATCTACAGCAGCTTTGTGAGGGGTAGAAACACATGCATATCCTCTCTCCCACATTAATAATTCATTGGGTCCCATCCAGTTATTAGTGTCCACATGTTGCCACAAGACTGTGGTTTCTGAGATGGGGTTATTGAGGTAAAGTGCGATTCTACAGAGGCTTGAAAACAATCATTCAAATTCAAGAAATTAAGGGTAAACAGTGCTTTAGATAGTATTATAGCAGCTTCCTTGAGTCACATATTCCCTCTTTTTTGTTTTACTAGCATACCTTTCAGTGTAGCATGGGCACATTCAATGATGGCCTGCCCTTGTGGATTATAAGGGATTCCCGCAGAATACTGGATGGACCAAGTTCTGCAAAAGGTGGTGAAGCCATGGCTGCTATAAGCAGGCCCATTATTAGTTTTTATCTTGGTTAATATAGGGACAATTAGAAACAGGTCTTATTGAATTCATGCATAGAAACATATTGCCACATATTAAGAATTGCCAAATACTGGAGGTAGGGAGAGAAATATATAATTTACCAAATTTGCATTAAAAATGCTTCCTTATATGTGAAAAACCAAAAAGTTTAAGAGTTAGCAATACTTTCAACAAAGGTTACAAAAACTATATAATTATTTTCCATTTATTCAGCCCCATAATAAAATATTTGTTTCTCCTGATTTTTCCTACCAGTACTTCTATAAATCCAGATACTTTATAGAGTAATGCAATACATGGAATCTTGAATTTGGATGTGGTCAGCAAATGACAGAAATTGGATTTCTGCTATCAATCTACCTGAGTACATTGATTTAAGCTATTTACCATCTGGTTATAACCTCTGGTTAGGGAGGAAAAATGCAAATCATTTACTCTTAAGTGTCCTTGGCTTAAGGAAGATAGGATTTACTAGATGGCTCCAAATTGCTGTTTGATCATCTCAGTCTCCCTTTTCTACTTGTCCTGGCTTACTTGCCTGTGTAATTTACATAACTTCCTTTCAACATTTCTCTTTACAAAATTCTATAACTTTCACAAACCTTTCTTCAGAAACGTTATAACTTTCATAAATAACCAGCTTTAGAACCTACTTTCTTTTTCCTTCAAAATTCATTTCCATGACTATGCTTTCTATTACACCAAAGCCATACTTTTTTACCCATTAGTTAGAATTCTTAACCCTTAGAAACCTTAATTTTTTAGGTGGCATGTAAATAATTAACGTTCCTCAGATTAGCAATACATTCACATTTTAAGAGCTATTTCAAATAAAATACAAGACTCATTCATTAACAGATTCAAATTTATCCTCCAGGTTCTCCATAGGAGGCAAACTCAGATTAATTTTTCAGTATCTTGTTATTTAAAACCTAGAGGCCCATTGCATGAAAATTCATGCAATGGATGGGGGGTCCCCTCAGCCCGGCCTGCCCCCTCTTACAGTCCGGGAGCCCTCAGGAGTGGGAGGCGACCTGGCGATCAGGGGAAGGTGACGCCCCCATCACACATCTGCTGCCACCACTGCCAGCAACACAAGCTTCGGCCAGCCCTGGTTACCTGAGCCTCAGGCAGCCTTGGGTGGCTAGGCAGCTGCTATCCAAGGCTTGCCTGCACCTCGGGCCGGCCCTGGGTGGCAGGGGGGCTGAAGGGACTGGGGGACTCTGGAGGCAGGTACATGGCAAGGCCTGGCCTTCCTGGGGGCAGGCCCAGCCTTGCTGCGCACCTGCCACCCCAGCGGGGCTGAGGAGATTGGGCGCCGCTATCTTGTGGCTATGGATGCCACCATCTTTGAGGGTGAGGCAGTCAATTAGCATATTCCCTCCTTATTGGCTATGGGTGCCATCATTTTTTAGTGTGGGGCAGTCAATTAGCATATTCCCTCCTTATTAGCTGTGGTGCCGCCATCTTTGTGACAGCATGAGGGTCAATTACCATATTCTGTCTTTATTAGATAGGATACGTAGATATTTAATCATTTTTACTACTTAATTCAGCAAATTCCAATGTTTTAAGTTACCAAAGACTTTGGAAAATTATGTTTAGTCGTATATAATTACCACTGAAAAAGCTTTATCATATACCCTTAGTTTTAGTTATATTTATTTTGCCTTAACAACTTTGAGATTTTAAAGCCAATTATTATTATTACCCAAGGCATTTTCTTGGCAAATTTTTTAACAGGGATATCTCACTGGCTTTCAGTGGCTTTAATGTTTAATGGTAGAGTAGTATTTTTTTTTTTTTTTACAAAAATGAGAGTTGCCCTCACACTGTTATTTCTTCAGCCTGCTGGAGAGTATTTCTACAGTTCTAATCATCCTAGGAAAAAGACTTGGGGGTTTAAATGATTATTTCCTATATTTTTTATTTCTGAGTACACTAACAATATGAAATCTTGCATATAACAAGATATATTAAAAACAGAGACAGAAAAAACCCTACAGTAAATAAATGACTACTCATAAAAGTGTGGACTGGGACATTAGCCTTAGAATCTTATTTCACAATAACCCAGCACAGCATATGTTTGATGCTGGTGCTCCAGAGTGTGTTCTGAGTTGTAATCTCTGAGGGGATTTGTGTAAATTAGGGTTTGCTCTTGTGATGAGCACTGTGGAAGGGAAGGGAAAAAACCAGGAATGGGGAGAGCATCAATTGAGTCTCAACAAGAGGGAAGCTGGCATGACCCATGAAAAGATCTGGAGTTAGGGTGAGGGAGCTTATTAAATGTGGACTGTCCCTGAACGTTGTGAGGCAAATCCTGGAGAGAACAGCAAGGTGAAAGGCTGTGTGCAGGCAGTGCTTCTGGCAGTTATGGCTACTCCCTTTCACCTTAAAAGGGGACCTGCATTATAGTCCTTGGATTTTCCATGGATCTGTGCTAGAAACTGAAAAGTAGGAAAAAAGATAATAAAATTCAAGTTTCTTCAAAGGTTCCTCAGCATTTCTAAATGTAATCATTTTAAATTACATTTGATTGTGATACATAATAAATGCCAATGACTAATGCTCTTAATTTGAAATAGTATTAGACTCCTTGAATTTCTTTCATACTTTCTGTGATTAAAGAAAGATAGCAACATACTTCTATATGTGGATATAATTTTGACAAATGCATGATACAATCTTGGTTTATATGAATGAGCACATTTAAAAAAATGTTTGGCTTCTCAAAAAATGGGCAAAGGACCTAAATAGACACTTTTCGAAAGAAGACATATAGAAGGCTATGAGACATATGAGAACATGCTCAAAGTCACTGATCATCCGAGAGATGCAAATCAAAACAACAATGAGGTACCATGTCACACCTGTCAGAATGGCTATCAACAACAAATCAACAAACGACAAGTGCTGGCGAGGATGTGGAGAAAAACGAACCCTCCTGCATTGCTGGTGGGAATGCAGACTGGTGCAGCTGATGTGGAAAACAGAAGAGTTTCCTCAAAAATTTAAAAATGGAACTCCCATTTGATCCAGTAATCCCACTTCTAGGACTGTATCCCAAGAAACCAGAAACACCAATCAGAAAGGATATATGCACCCCTATGTTCATACCAGCACAATTTACAATAGCTAAGATTTGGAAACAGCCTAAGTGCCCATCAGCAGATGAGTGGATTAGAAAACTGTGGTACGTCTACACAATGGAATACTACACTGCTATAAAAAAGAAGGAATTCTTACCATTTGCAAAATCATGAATGGAACTAGAGAGCATTATGCTAAGTTAAATAGGCCAGTCAGAGAAAGATAAATATCACATGATCGCACTCATATGTGGGATGTAATGATCAACATAAACTGATGAACAAAAATAGAACCAGAGTCATAGAAGCATGGAACAGGCAGTCCAACCTACGAGGGAAGGCGGGGGGTGAGGGGATAAGAGATCAACCAAAGGATTTGTATGCATGCATATGAGCATAACCAATGGACACAGATGGGGTGGGGGAGGTGGGGGCATGTGTGTGTGTGTGGGGGGGCACAGCTGGGGTGTGGTCAATGGGGAGAAAGGAGACTTATAAGATTTTAAACAATACAGATTTTAAATTAATAAAAAGGTATGGCTTTGGTTTGAAGAATTTCACATTTTTAATTATTACTTTCTCTCTGAATACTTTGTTGCAGGTCATTTATGCTATCCAAATTAACAGGAAAACATACACTCTCCATCTTAAAAAACAGTAAGTGGCCATTCTTTTTTTCATATAGTTGTTTTTAGTTTCTTAAATTTGTATAGCCACTACCCTAAATTGGGACTAAACAAAAGCATGACTATTTCATTTATTTAACACTAGAGGACTGGTGCATGAAATCTGTGCACGGGTAGGGTCCCTAGACCTGGTTGGTGATCAGAGCGAATCTGTGAAGCAATGGGTGGGGCAATTGGGGGGCCCCTTCTGGCACCCACCTTGGCTGGCCTGGCACCACCTATTGCTGGCCCCGCACCCTGCTTCTACTGCTAATTACCTCCCTCTGTGGGGCAACTGGCAAGGCAATCGGGGAGCTCCCACTGCCACCAGCCTTGGCTGACCTAGGGCCTGCTGGTTGGGGGCAGCTCTTTTGTTGAATGGCTGCCCCCTGGTGGTCAGTGCATGTCATAGTGACCAGGTGTTCCGCTAGTTGTTCTGCTGTTTGGTTGATTTTCATATTAGACTTTTATTATATAGAACTAGAGGCCTGGTGCATGAAATTCCTGCACAGAGGGGGTGTTTCCTCAGCCCAGCCTGCATCCTCTTATAATCCGGGACCCCTCTGGAGATGTCTGACTGCCGGTTTAGGCCTGACCCCGATCCCGTGGGTAACCCGATGGGATCGGGCCAAAACTGACAGTCAGACATCTCTCTTGCAATCCGGACTACTGGGTCCTAACTGCTCACCTGCCTGTCTGCCTGATCGAACCTAACCCCTCTACCTGCCTGCCTGATTGCCCCTAACCACTTGCCTGCCTACTTGATCACCCCTAACCACTGGTCTGCCTGCCTGATCACCCCTAAACACTTGCTTGGGGGTGGAGCCAGCCCGGGGAGGGGCTGTCTGCCTACGTGATTGCTCCTAACCCAGCGGTACTCAACCTGTGGGTCGCAACCCCTTTGGGTGTCAAACGACCCTTTCACAGGGGTCGCCTAAGACCATCCTGCATATCAGATATTTACATTACGATTCATAACAGTAGCAACATTACAGTTATGAAGTAGCAACGAAAATAATTTTATGGTTGGGTCACAACATGAGAAACTGTATTTAAAGGGCCAGAAGGTTGAGAACCACTGTCCTAACTGCTGGCCTGCCTACCTGATCACCCCTAACCGCTTGCTAGGGGGTGGGGCCAGCCCGGCGAGGGACCATGGTGGTTCTGGTCTCTGGTCATTCAGGTTGTTATGCTTATGGTGGCTGGCCTTTTATTATATAGGATGTTTAACTTTGTCTGTCTTCATGTTATTTCACATATTTGTATGATTTTAAGAACTTTACTTGACATTCTAGAGCAGTGGTTCTCAACCTTTCTAATGCCGTGACCCTTTTTTTTTTTTAAATATATATTTTATTGATTTTTTTACAGAGAGGAAGGGAGAGGGATAGAGAATTAGAAACATCGATGAGAGAGAAACATCGATCAGCTGCCTCCTGCACACTCCCTACTGGCGATGTGCCTGCAACCAAGGTACATGCCCTTGACCGGAATCGAACCTGGGACCCTTGAGTCCGCAGGCCGACGCTCTATCCACTGAGCCAAACCGGTTTGGGCTAATGCCGTGACCCTTTAATACAGTTCCTTATGTTGTGGTGACCCCCAATTTCATTGTTACAAAATGAACATAATTAAAGCATAGTGATTAAGCACAAAAACAATATGTAATTATATGTGTTTTCCGATGATCTTAGGTGACCCCTGTGAAAGGGTCATTCGACCCCCAAAGGGGTCGCAACCCACAAGTTGAGAACCGCTGTTCTAGAGTATTTTTTTCTCATTTTGTATGTACTTTTAACTTATTAAGTATTCTGTTTTCTATCTACACTCTAAGAAATCAATATTAATAACTTTGTGTGTACTTTTCCCAATTTTCTGTTTATATTTCATTCTTCTATTAAATGAAACCTACTCAAAATTTTTTTACGAAAGTGGAAATAGGGTATTACTATTGGCCAGTCTTATTGATTATTGGTGCTTATTTCCTTGCTCTTTATGTATTTTATAACTTATCTTTCAATAGATAACATTTAACAATATGTAATATTGATAGATAATGAAGTTATTTCCGGAAATTTCCATTTGTTTATTGAGTACTGCAATAGACATTATTGTATGTATATTTTTATATAATATAGATTTTGTTTGGTAGCCTTGATATCAAGAAATAGGTTTCTGGATCTAGAAGAGTGAATAACAATGACAATAGTGATGATAATAACAAAAACAACAAAAGCAATGGGCACTTATGAACACATAACATTTATAGGGCATATTTCTCAGCAATTTGCATGTAGTAACTGATTTAATATTCACATTTTCTAGTATATTAAGATTTTGAGAGACATTGCCAGTGTCTTCCTGAAAAGATGATAGCAATTTAGATTTCCAAAAGCCTGCATGATGTGCTAAAATATTCTTTTTCATCTTAACATCAGTTTATATTTCCCTAAATAACTACTCTGAACCTTTATTGGTTATTTGCATTTATCTGTATGAGGCTTGCCTATTCATATACTAGTATTTTTCTCATTATTTATTATTCTAATACACTTTATTTTGTAGAGCAGTTTTAGATTTATAGCAAAAGCAAAATTGACTAGAATGCACAGGGATTTCCCATAAGCCCCTTATGCCACATATGCATAGCCTCCTCCATTATCAACAACCCCCCTCCAAATATAAAAGCCTAAGCAATCATTACGACCGAACAACCGGAACGACCAGTCGACCTGTCGCTATGACATGCACTGACCACCAGGGGGCAGACACTCAATGCAGGAGTTTCCCCCTGGTGGTCAGTGCGCTCCCACAGCCAACTTCCCACAACCAGCCAAATGTCCCCTGTCCCTCCCCCTGGCCGGCAAACCTCTCAAAGTCCCTCCCCTGTCCCGCAACCCTGTCCTGCAAGCCCTGTCCTGCAGGCCCTGTCCTGCAGGCCCTGTCCAGAAACTGCAGGCCCAGCCCAAATGGGAATGGGTGAGATGACCCCCATAGGGCCTGATCACTGGACAGGCCTAGGTACCCCACCTGTGCCCACATTTCATGCGCGAGGCCTCTAATCTATAATAATAAAAGGGTAATATGCTAATTAGATCAGACATCATACCAGATGTCCTTCAAGATGAAGCCAGGGCTGAAGGGAAGCCCGGGTCCTGGGTGCATGCTGGCAGCCAGAGGGAAACCCGGGTCCCAGGTGCCAGAGGGAAGCCGGTATAGGCAGCCGGGGGAAGGAAGGCCTACTCTTGCACAAATTTCATGCCTCAGGCCTCTAATATTGTTGTAATTGATTATACTGAATCCACACATCATTATAACCCAAAGTCCATAATTTATATTAGATCAATATTTTTATGCCTTTTTCCCTTTATTTTTAAAAAATTGATTAATTTATCTATTGTCTAAAATTTTACATATGTCTCCTTTTTCCCCAATTGACCCCCATTCATGCCTGCCCTGGGCAAGCCCTCACCACCCCAGTATCTGTGTCCATTGGTTATGCTCATATGCATGCATACAAGTCCTTTGATTGCTCTCTAACTGCACCCCCCCACATTGTCTCTGGATCTGTTCTTATCAAATTATGCTGATCATTATATCTCACATATGAGTGATTAAATGTGATATTTATCTCTCTCCAAATGGCTTATTTAACATAGCATAATCCTCTCCAGTTCCAACCATGCTGTTGCAAAAGGTAAAAGTTCCTTCTTTTTTTATAGTGGCATAGTATTCCATTGTGTAGATGTACCACAGTTTTCTAATCCACTCATCTGCTGATGGGCATTTAGGCTGTTTCCAAATCTTAGCTATTGTACATTGTGGCCCCACCCCATAACAAAGAAACAGAATTTCTGGAGGATGAGGCCCAGAAAACAGGATTTTAAAAAGATTCCCAGGTGATTCTAATGTGCAGCCAAGGTTGAAAACCACTGCTCTAGGTGATATCTGACCTTTCCATCTGTGGATTGCCTCACCAGCTGTGTTTAATTCGCCAGTTCCGGGTGGGTGCTGTTTGATTCAGCTGTTCCTTAGCTATTCTGTGAGAAGGTGCAGGGCTTGTCCGTGTATTTTTGCCGCTTTGTCTCCCTGTTGACAAACTATTTAGGTGCCCACGGTCTTGGAGGCTGGAGTCCTGGTGTTCGTGGGTTCGCAGTTGAGTCAGCTGGACCCTGGGTGTTGTGGTTGTAGGGTCTGGGAGGTACCCGAGGTCTCCCTGGTTTAAGGTAAGTCTGGGCTTCCTATCACAGCCACTCTCCCCTTCAAGTTGGCATGGTCTCTGAGGCAGAGCTGGCCACTCTGGGAAGAGATTTCAGCAGCAGTATAGGCTGCCCAGCTAGGGGAGCCAGGTCCGGCAGTCCCCAACAGTCCCTTGGAATATAGCTGTCCCTCACTCACAATACAGACACTCCCTGCACATCCACACTCTCTCACCTTTTTTTCCTTTTGAATGATAAAAGATGAAATGGGTAATTCTGAGAATAATTTAAACAATTAGTGACAGGCATGGAAGTGTTGTGCCTACACTATTTAAAATGAAGTGTATTGCCCATGGCTGGTAATAGGGAAATTTGTTATTTCCTCACCCAGATCTATTTCTCTTACTCCCCAGTGCTAATTACAGCTACAGTAATGGCAATATTCTTCTGTCATATATTATCTTTATTGATTTATGTCTGGAGATCAATAAGAATCATAATGTTTTGAGTATTTTTTAATAAATGTAATGACTCAATACCATATATTCCATCAATTTATTTATATTAATATGGTGCATCACAAAAGTACACCCAAAACTTTACCTTTTCCTGTATCTTCACTCTTTGCCATATAACTAACTGTGTGACTATCATCAAGAGATGGGATAATACATTTCCATCAGCGCCCCCACTCTCCAGCCCTTGAATCTGAATTCACTTATGCAAGGCCAAATTCATGATGTGTGGTGCCTCAGGGCCTTACGGTTAGAAGGGCCCTGTATTTGGTTTAATGTTCCAGTGTTGCTGTCCTGAGATTCTTAATAGTTTTAAACAGAGGCCTTGCATCATTTTTACCTCGGACCCCACACTTATATAGACTATTTGATTTCTTTGGCCAAAATGTTATTACCTGACTTGATTCAAACAGAGGCTTGAAAAGCTCTCATGCTTTTCTGCTTTCTTTCCTGTTTGTCTGCCATCCTCGTGACAATATGCATAGGCCAGCATGCTGAAAGCTAGATACATGTGGACTACAGCCAAGGTGCCCTAATCATTCCTAAATATGGCTGAATCCAGTACCATAGATCAAGCCTGGCCAATTAGCAGAACTTCCATGGCTACCCACATGTGACAGAGAAGTGTGAGCAATAGATACGTATTCTGTTGTATGTGGTTGTAGTTTTGTGGTTGCTTATTATACAACATTTTACACAATGTTACTTTTCTGAGATTCATATTGCTCTGTGCCAAATGAGTTTATTTTTACTATATATACAGCCTTCAAATGAATATTCCTCATATATTAATTATCCACCCATTATTTATAGCAAGGAAAGCTTTACTGTGGATATCCCTAGCCATGACTTCCTGGGCACCAGTGAAATTGATGGATAATAAATAAGAAAATTCTCATTGCCAAATTTTTACTTCAAAGAATTATACCAGTTTTCACTCACACCAACAATTCAAATGCATCCCTATGCTCTACATTGCCAACAAAATGAGTATCTTGACTCATTTATTTTGTTAATCAATGGATAAGAACTACTACTTTATTGTTGTTTTAATATGCACTTCACTGCTTCTTAATAACATATAGCATCTTTTCAAATGTTTACTGACCATTCTAATTTAATTGCCTCTCCCAAGATTTTGTATTTTCTTTTGGATTTTTATTTGTATTCATGTGTCTTTAGTATTTATTTTCAATCTGTGCCTTGTCATTCTGCTTTTCTTTCTTTTTTTCTATGATCAGATTTTTGGGAACTTTTGTTTACTATAGAGATTAGGCCTTTATCTGTTCTATATGTTGCAAATATGCCACCCTGTTTATTGTCTTCTTACTTTGTGGGATTTATTGATACAAAGTAAAATTTTATCATCATATTTTTATTTACTTTTTTCAGTACTCAGATTCCTCTCTTGTGCCTCTCACATATAAATTTATATCATAATATTACTACAGTATTTTTTAAATTCTTCTTACATTTAAGATGTAAGTAAATCCAATGCTTTCAGTTACTTAAATGTCTTGCATTTTTCAAGTCTTATCACTGTTTTGTATTTTTTTTCCTGTTGCAATTTTATGTTAACTCAGATATTGTTCAGGTAGAATACTTTCATATTAGAAAGAATATGCAGATGGCATGCTTTCTGAATCTGCATATCTGCAAAAGTCCCTTTTGTTTTCCTAATTGAGTAAGTTGGCAATGTGTAGAATCTTATTCTTTTGCTAAAAATTTTAACAATTTGATACAGTCCATTAGAAGTGAATTTTCCAGTAGTTGTTTGTGTGTATGGTTTTATATTAATTCTCCCTGATATATTATAACTCCTTTAAATTTTTATTTTACTTTTCAGTCCCCACACATTTTTTTTTCCGCAGGCACTTGCACCTGAACAGCCCAGGCCATTCATAGATTTTTCCTTAAGAATGTATATAAAATGTGAACTGATAAATATCTGCTTTTCCCTGGGATCTCTCTAGTTTTGTTATTTGACTGGAGGAAAAGGAAAGGTTATTAGGAATGAGAGACAACGAAGCAGACTGAGAAAGAGAATTTCTGGTGACTGAAAGTACCCTGCGAATGCTCTAGTCCTCTCAATTCTGGCCTTGAAATGCCTTTTGGTGTTTGGCATCCTTGAGAAAGTCCAATCTCCCTACAATAAATAATGTTGTTAGATTGTTCCATGACGACCACTTTCTTCCAGGAGAAAGACTTAACTTCTGAAGCATGTTTATATTGGGTTTGTCTACAGAGATCCTTTAGGTTGGCTTATGAAATGTGAGCAGGGAGACTAGTATCCCGCTTCTAAACAAAGGCTTTGTGAAGTATTCTGTGCTTCTACAGTTTTTTTCTCTTTCTACTAAAAGAAAGGCGTTCTCCAAGGAGGGTCATGCCTTTTCCTGGGTTCCAGAATGAAGGTAGCATTAGCCCAACCTGCAGTAAACATGCAAAATCATCCATTGTTGTTTTTACCACAGCATAATTGCATAAAAACTTAAAGCATATTTTTTGCCTTTATCAACTAATGGCTACTTGTTCGTAAATATTAACTGGCATATTGATGCTATTAGATGTATTGATGGTTAAATCTAAAACAGAACTTTGCTGTGGGAATCTAGAACCTCTGGTTTTTACTACAGGTGACGCTGTGTCATTGTAGCATCCATACTGGAATCTGGTTATTCTGCTTACTAGAGGCCCGGTGCACAAAAATTTGTGCACTCGGGTGGGGAGTCCCTCAGCTTGGCCTGTGCCCTCCTGCAGTCTGGGACCCCTCGGAGGATGTCTACCTGCTGGTTTAGACCCGCTCCCTGGGGAATTAGGCCTAATCTGGCAGTCAGACATCCCTCTGGCAGCATGGGAGCCCTCAGGGGATGTCCACTTGCCAGCGGGCAGCAGGCCTAAGCTGCAGTCGGACATCCTTAGCACTGCTGAGGAGGCGGGAGAGGCTCCCGCCACCATAGCTATGCTGGCAGCCATCAGCCTGGCTTGTGGATGAGAACAGCTCCCCATGTGCGAGCGCACTGACCACCAGGGGGACAGCTCCTGCATTGAGCATCTGCCCCCTGGTGGTCAGTGTGTGTCATAGTGACCAGTCATTCCCAGTCATTCTGCTGTTAGGGTCAATTTGCATATTACCCTTTTATTATATAGAATAGAGGCCTGGTGCATGGTGGGGGCCAGCTGGTTTGCCCTGAAGGGTGTCCCAGATCAGGGTGGGGGTCCCGCTCGGATGCCTGGCCAGCCTAGGTGAGGGGCTGATGGGTGTTTGCAGGCTGGCCACAGCCCCTTCAGGGTGGGGGGGTCCCGCTGGGGTGCCTGGCCAGCCTGGGTCAGGGGTGGAGGGCCATTTTCAGGCTGCCCATAGCCCCTTCAGGGTGTGGGGGTGCCTCGCCAGCCTGGGTGAGGGGCTGATGGCTGTTTTCAGGCTGGCCACTCCCCCTGGCAACCCAAGCTCCCAGGCTCTCCTTTTTTTCTTTTTCTTTTTTCTTTTTCTGGGATTTATTTATCTTCTATAATTGGAACTTTGTAACCTTCAGCAGAGCCGAGGGCTGGCCAAGGCAGGTGGGAAGCTTGCCTTCCTCCATCACCAGGGGCAACCCAAGCCTCCTGCTCACTCCAGCTCCATGGCCACTGCCATCTTAGTTGGGTTAATATGCATAATTGCTCCTGATGGGCTTGTGGGTGTGGCTTGTGGGCATGGCTTGAGCATAGTGGAGGGATGGTTAATTTGCATGTTTCTCTTTTATTATATAGGATTCTTTTCTCTTACACACACATTATGCTATTAGAAAGCAAATGAGATCATGGAAATATGTGTCCATTTAATTGTTTGGATATCTGAGCTTCTATAATTGATAGTATATTGTTTAATTTCATGATTCTAGAAGTTTCTTTTATTAATAATATTCATACAATGAAGTGTCATTATCTTGGTTGAATTAGGTTATTTTTAGACCCTCATTTCCTGGTATATACATACGAGTCAGGAACATTGTATCCAGATTCTTCATTTAAAAAGGTAAGTTTTCCTTTTATTCTGTGTAGATTCTATTTTTTATGTGTCATTGGTGAGAAGAAAAAGATTTCTTTATACTCCACAGAATTATTGGGCAAACAGATAAAATATCCAAGTATAATGTGACAATTACAATAAAATCATATGGAATAGAACAACTACATTTTAAATGTAAAATTTAGGAGTTGCTTATCCACGAAGGCCATTTAATATCTGAAAGTATTAGTAGGAGTTTGAGAAGACACAAATAAACAAAAAATAGATGAAGGAGTTAAAAAAGCTAAAAAAAAAAAAAAAACAACCAAAACCCAAACACATTGAGTAGTTTAAATGGATATATCCTAGTCTCTGAGGAAATTGTAGATTGACCCCTGAGAAAGTGAGGACACAAAAGCATATTAGGTACAGAAACTGACTATGTTCAGGGTGAAACATAGGAATTTCAATTGTAACCCAAAATGCTGTTAGGAATAAGGAAATTTTTCAAAGTATGTGAGAAAGTTAGCATTAGTCTGCAAGACTCTTATTTTGCTAGAATATATTATTTGGAAGAAACCAACGTTGACAAATGATTGGTCAGATTCTATTTCTTTATTGTAATTGCGATATTAATATAAATCCAAATAGGCACAGCCCATGGACACAAACAATAGTGTGAGGAAGGCCTGTGAAGGGGGGTGGGGCAGGAGTCAGGTGGAGGGGACTTGGGGGGAAATAGGGGACATCTGTCAGAATTTCAACAATAAAAATAAATTAAAACTAAGTAAGTAAATAAATAAATAAATAAACGGTATCTGGTATAGCATGTTATACTCACTATCTACAAGTAGAAAGCACAATAAAATATTGTACATGAGGTACCTGTTTTTAGACATTTGGCAATAGGCAGATCAGGAGATTTCTCAATGAGAGACAGGACACAAAGAAAGTGAGTCTCAATTTTAACTTGACCCTCTGACTGGGAATAAAGTCTTAAGCACACCATAAGGAAGTGGTACCAAGCAGCCACTCAGAGATTGGAGTTCAGGGATGCTGAAGCGGTTGGAACTTGAAGGAGATAGGACCAGAGATGAACAGAGCCTATCAGATATATGTTTTGGGGCGAGGGTAGCTGCCTTAATGTCCTTGATTCAGGATTAGGCTACATATTTGCTGGGTAAGACTCTACTGAAGGGTAGAGAGTCAAATGGAGATAATGCTATAGGTCAGTGATTTTTAAAAATATATTTTTATTAATTTCAGATAGGAAGAGGTATGGAGAGAGAGAGAGAGAAACATTAATGATGAGATAGAATGATTATTGATCTGCTTCCTACATGCCCCCTACTGGGAGTCGACCCCACAATCCTGGCATATTCCCTGACTAGGAATTGAATAGTGATATCCTGGTTCATAGGTCAATGCTCAATGTCTGATTATGCCAGCTGGGCTAGGTCAATAATATATATATTTTTTTACATTTTCTGTCTCATGGTACACATAAACTAATTACAAAAATTCTGTGTCACACTCGAAAAAATATACAGGTATAATTTTGATTCACTGACACTGCATGGATATTGTTGTGTTTGCTGTTGTCATTTTTTTTTCACTTGACAATTTAAGTAAAAAGATGCCTCTGCCCCTGACTACATAATCAGGTATTACATGTTTTAAAAATTCTTGCAGCACACCAGTTGATAATCGTTGCTCTGGGTCAAACAGTGTTGGAAGATAATGAATTGTTCAGCCCAGGCAGCGTAGTGTGACCAGGCATTCAGCTGAGACCAGAAAGGCTAATTCTTAGGAGAAGGCATCTAGAGTAATGGGTATTTTTATCACACCATTCTTAATCCCATAGCCTGAAGCCCAGCAGTGAACAGAGTAAGGAGGGTTACCATTAAATTAATTACCTTCCTCTACAAAATGCAGTACTCTAGCCCTAGCTGGTTTGGCTCAGTGGAGATAGTGGTGGCCTGCAGTCCTAGGTTTGATTCCTGTAAGTTCCTTGGTTGCAGACTCCTCCTGGGCCTGGACCCTGTACAGGGCTCATGCAGTAGGCAACCAATTGATGTGTTTCTCTTACATCAATGTTTCTCTCTGTCTTTCCCTCTCTCTCCCACTCTTCCTAAAAAAAAACCAATGGAAAAAATGTCCTCGGATGAGGATTAACAAAATGAAATACCCTATAAGGGTTCCAACATTTTAGTGGAAGGCAATAATGCACATAAAAGCAGAAATAAATGATACAGATACAAGAAAAAGAGAGCATTAAGGCCCAGAAATTAGGTCTTAAAATAACTAAAAATTAATAATCCTGTTAAGACTTCTGCAGAATAAGAACTAATTCCATCAATATCAGGGATAAACGGAGATTTTATTAGTAACAGAGAAAAATAAATATTTGGGAGTATTTTAAAAGCTTTACACCAGTCTGTTTGATGCTTCTATTACTCTGATTCTATTTTTGTTCTTCAGTTTATGTTGTTCATTATATTCCACAAATGAGTGATATCATGTGATATTTATCTTTTTCTGATTGGTTTATTTCCCTTAGCATAATGCTCTCCAGTTCCGAAGGCGGGGGGTGAGGGGGTAAGAGATCAACCAAAGGACTTGTATGCATGCATATGAACATATGGGGAGGTGAGGGTGTATGCTGGGGGGTGGGGGCAGCCAGGGAGAAGTCAATGGAGGAAAAAGGAGTCTTATGTAATACTTTAAACAATAAAGAATCTAAATTGAAAAAAAAAGCTTTACACCAATAAATCTAATAGTCTACATGAAATGCAAATGTTTATTTCTCTGGAAGACATATCCAGGTATATGATTGGCAAACCATATTATAAGTGTATTTTTATATTTTAAAAGGAATTAATAAAAGGAATTAAAGCAGGGGAGGAATGGTGGGTTGGAAGAGATCCACCAATGAACTCATATCACATATGCATAACCCATGGACACAGACAAAAGAATGGTGAAGGCCTGGGTTGGGGGGTGGGGCCAGGGTGGTAGAGGTCAATGGGGGAAACAGGGGACATATGTAATA
>NW_005353460.1:2760074-2768215 GCF_000412655.1 Myotis brandtii
ATTTCCACTGGCAATGTATGAGAGATGAGTGTCTGCATTCCTGCCGTGGTGATCACAATTCAGTATTAAAATTAATAGACCTTCTTATAGATGTGTAGTGATATCTCCTGAGATTCTGACTTGCATTTCCCAGTAACTAATGATGTTGAACATATTTTCATGTGCTTATTTGTCCCGTTTTTGTGAAATATCCCTGAAATGTCTTTTCCCATTTTCTAGTTTGATTTGTTTTTAATAAATTTTTGAACAACCTATACATTCAAAAGAGAGATATCTATTATGTGAATATGTATTATGCCAGATATATGGTATGCAAATATATTCTCCATTGTTGTAATTTGTCTACATTATTTTCAAAAGGACATTGATCAGACATTTTTGCATTGTTCTTTTGGGCTCCGTGAGCATGTTCAGGAGAGTTCATTTTAATTCTCTTTCAGGTAAATCATGTAACTTCATTTCACTAGGGTCAGTTTTGGAGATGTATCTTATTCCTTTGTGTGAGACATCTTTTCCTGATTGTTTTATTAATTCACTGTTTTGGTGTCTGCTTCCTAGAAGGCTCTCTCAGCCTTCACTTTGGGGGAGTACAGAAGAGGATCCCACAAAACATCCTGGAAAGAGATTTGGGGGCCTCCACTAGCACTTTGCCATCTTTTGGGCAAAGCAGGCATTCTATTTATTCTGCCTTCTCTGTGCTGCTCAGCAGAAAGGACCAGTGGCATTTACCATCCCGAGCTGCTGCCTCTGTTCTTTCCCTGACAACCAGAGTGTGTGGGACTCATCGGGGCTCCAGGATTGGTGAGACAGATGCTAGTTCCTTGGGCAATTGTGGTGAAGTGGAGGCACTGCATGCGTGGATCAACTCTTTCCTACCCCAGGAGGAAGCACAGAGCTGGGATTTTCCGTCCATACACTCTGGGCAGAGTTGGGGTGGGGATGAATCAACAGTGGCTGTTTGCCACCCCCTCTATTGCTGCCTGGGTGGCTAGACTGTGCTGAACCCATCAGATCTCCAGGACTCCTGTCACAGATACTAGTTCTTTGGGTCAGCCCCTCAGAAACATTAGGGCCCTGGCCTTGTGAGCAAACTGCTTCCCACCCATCAGTAGGACGGTGACTAGAGGATGTCTTTCTGATCATATGGCCGGGCTCTGGGGCAGAGTTTCTGATGAAAATGTCTCCCAATCCTCCCTACTGGCTTTGGTAACTGATTTTCCATTCTTTTATGTTGTGCAGGAGGCTGTCTATTCATTTCTGGTTTCTCACAAAGGAAACTGTGAAGTGTTGCTGAATTGGTGTGTTTGTTGGGGGATGGAGGAGCCAGGACTTCTTACTCCACCATCGAATTTAATTTCGATGTTCATTGTAACACATTTTCATAGCTTTTTAAGAATGTTTGTGTGATAGTTTCAATACATGCCTCATGTCAATATTAGTATCAGTGGTTGTGTTTTCCCGTTTTTGCTGTGATTTCCTTGCTTGTTGATATAGGGTGTAATTTCCAGTTGCATTCCTTTTTTTTTTTCTTCTTTTTTTTTTATTGTTCAAAGTTTTACATATGTCTCCTTTTTCCTTGATTGACCCCCCTACCCACAGCTATGCTGCCCCCTTCCTTGCAAGCTCCCCCTGCTCCAGTGTCTGTGTCCATTGGTTATGCTAATATGCGTGCATACAGTCCTTTCCTTGCTTTCTTCATGTTTAAATAACCTAGATTTGAAAGCAGTCACCCAGGTTAAGTGTAGATTTAGTGTGTTCTATTGTTCCAATGGCAATTAGCCTTCTTGGGTCCTTTGATGTTATATTGTTGTGCTCTGCTGGAGCTCCTGCTGGAGCTCTGCCTGTGCAGCCTTTAGGGGTAAAAGGCACTTTGCTGTGACAACCTGTATTGCCAGGTGGGGTTGGATGGTGAAGAACCCATGGGAGGGAGAGCATTTCCTCTGACTGTTCTCCAGCCACAGGATGCCAGTAACTTCCAAACTGTTCTCCTAACCAATTGCAGGTTTTCACATTCCCTTCAGCAACGTACAAGAGTTCCAAGTGCTCCAGATCCTCACTAGTACTTATTTTTCATTTTTAAAAATGTGTCCTTATTGATGAAAGTATTACAGATGCTATTTGTTATTTTGATGTTGATTTGACAAGACCCTTATCAGTTATATGCTTTGCAAATATTTTTCCCCATTTCATGAGTTGTCTCTTTCTAGATCATATCCTTTGACATGCAAAAGTTTTTGTAATTTTAATGAACTCCACTTTATTTTTGGTTATTGTTTGTGCTTTCTGTGTCAGAACTAAGGAAAGACTCCCACTTCCATATCCAAATTTATGAAGATTTACCCCTATAGTTTCTTGTAAGAGTTTTATATTTTCAGCTCTTATATTTGGATATTTGATCCATTTGGACTTAATTTTTGTACATGGTATATAGTCATTACCTGATATTATCTTTTGCATATGGATTTTCAGTTTTCCTAGCACAATTTGTTGATGAGACTATTTCTTTACATTGAATAATCTTGGAAGTTATATAAAAATTTATTAACTGTAGATGTATGAGTTTATTTCTGAACTCATAATTCTATTGCATTGGTCCGTATATCTCTCTTATTATAGTACCACACTGTTTTGATTGTTGTAGCTATGTAGTAAGTTTTTATTATTAAAAAAACTCTTACACAGTTTTAATTGGGTTACATAGCTTTTTATTACTGAGCTGTAATATCTCTTTTTATATCTTAGATACAAGTTTTTTAAAAGATATATGTACAAACAACAACAAAAAATAAACTGGAGTTCATTAAAATTACAAAAACTTTTGTACATAGATACAAAACATACTTAGATATAGAACAGAATAATGGTTGCCAGATGGGGATGGGGCTTGGAGGACTGGGAGAAAAAGGGAAGGGATTAAGAAGTACAAGTTGGCATTTACAGAATATTCACAGGAATGTAGAGTACAGCATAGAATTTTTTGCAATTATATTGCAAAAAGTATTTATGGTGCTAGGTGGGTACTGAAAATATCAAGGGAAACATATTGTAAATTATCTAATATAAAATAATATTAATGTAAACTGTAATTAAAAATAAATTTTAAATTACAAATAAATAACTGAAATAAAATATATGTATTATGAATCATTTCATCTAGGCCCATGGTTGGCAAACTGCGGCTCACGAGCCACATGTGGCTCTTTGGCCCCTTGAGTGTGGCTCTTCGTAAGCCTGAGGAGTACCCTAATTAAGTTAATAACAGTGTACCTACCTATATAGTTTAAGTTTAAAAAATTTGGCTCTCAAAAGAAATTTCAATCGTTGTACTGTTGATATTTGGCTCTGTTGACTAATGAGTTTGCCGACCACTGTGCTAGGCCGAGGCAGGGCAGCACAATGCAATTCAGCAAAAATGAATACACCTTGTTTTTTTTGTTTTTTTTTTTTAACATATTTAGCTTTAAGAAAGAACAAGTGGAAAGCACAGGAAATTTCCCTGCATCCTCCCAAATTAGTTACCCTATTATTAACATCTTGGATTAGTATGCTATTTAGGTTACAATTTATGAGTCAATATTAATATATTACTATTTATTAAATCTTACAGCTTACATTAGGATTTTTTTTCTGTTTCTGTTTTTGCTTGTTTATTTTATGTTTTTAGATTCAATTGTTGATATATATTTATTTACATTTTATTGTTCATATGTTTATGTTTATCTTTTTTCTTAATTTTTTTGAAGAAGTATTACATTAAATTATTACATTTCATATAATACTGGTTTGGAGGTGATAAACTCCTTTAGCTTTTTTTTTTTTTTTTGTCTGGGAAGCTACATGTCCTTCTATTATAAAAGGTTCTTTCAAAATTTTAGAATTCTTTATTATAGCAAGAATTTTTTGGGGGGAGGGCATTATAGGCAGATGATTTTAAAGAGGGAGAAATTGTAGGTAGATCAAAAGGAAATGGGATATCTGGTAAATAACATTGTTTAATTGGCTAAATCTGTACATTTCATAATATCTAGAAAGTAAGTATAAAACCACACACTTCATGTACAAACCATTCATGAATGTACCTTTATGTACTCCTGTTAGAGGCATTGCTTTTACCAAGGATATGCTGCAGAGATTCCAAATTCAGTCGTGACACTAAGCACCTGTTCTGGACTCAGGTAATGGCAACTTCCAGAGATGTGCATGATTGACAATCTTGTGTAAGACTTTAATTTTCCCAAATTCCTTGAGTGATAGAGTGAAAGCAAAGAAAATATAGGCTTTGATCATGTTTCTTCACATATACTTTCTATTTCTGTCCTCCTCTTATATTTTTTATATTTTGTTGTCTCTATCCTAAGCTTACAGTCATAAAATTTATTCAGAAAAGTCCACTAGTATAAAGAATATTCATATGGATTAGCCATACAAGAACCACAGGGACTTATAAATGCCATAATAGACAGATGGCATAAAATGAGGTTGAAAGTTAATTTGAGTAAAATAGGATGATTCTTAGATTTAATTTGACCATAAAGACAACTATCAAATTTGTATGAAAGTTTTTATTTAGTATAATTTACATTTCTCAAAGGGAAAATCTGTATTAATTACTTTTATGTCTTTTTATGTATTTAAATATTCAGGGGATTATTGCAGTTGGTGAATGTCAGTTACGGAATTGAACCATTGGAATCCACAGCTATGTTTGAGCATATGCTTTATCAAATAAAGAATAATAAAGCTGATTTTCTCCCCTTACAAGACAATTATCCTAAAATCCAATTGGGAGATCAGGCCTACAGGATTCTTGTGAAGTCAGAAGTAAGCCACCGTATTCTGAAATTTTAATTTTGCTACGTTTGATAAACTTATTCTCATAGAAATTTGTTACATTTAGAAAACAAATTTAACCATATTAATTATATTAAAATGTTCTCTTGTAAGACATTTATTTTAAGTATTTTATGAATATATTTTATGAATATATAAATAAGAATATGTTTAGCTATAAAAGAACCATAGGGACTTGTAAATGCCATAATTGACAGATGGTATAAAATGAGGTTGAAAGTCATATGTAATTGGAAGTGTAGTAATATAAACAAACACACTTTAAATATAAACATTATCATATTTCCCTAGTTGCATTTTTATTGAATTTGCATCCTACTAATGCAATGATATCCAGATGTGCTGGTTATTATTTTATCCATATTTTTCTTACCAATACATATATTAACTTTGTACAAAAGTATTATTTTGATAGAAAATTTAAAAGTAGAAAAAATCAAAATGTTGTCCCAAATATCATTATCTAGAGATAGTGTTCTTAGAGTTTTGGAATATTTGGTCCAATTTTTAGAATGTATCTACACTAATAAAAGACAAACATGCAAATTGACCATCCCTTTGCTATGCCTTCAGCCACGCCCACCAGCCAATCAGAGCAACTATATGCACATTAACCCAACCAAGATGGCGGCCGGCAGCCACGGAGCTGGAGCAAGCAGGAGGCTTGATTGCCCCAATGATGGAGGAAGGCAAGCCTCCTGCCTGCATCATGGCCAGCTCTGAGCTCCACTCAAAGCAACAAAGTTTCAATTATAGAAGATAAATAAACCCCACATACCTGCTTTCAGCTGACTGTGACCATGGAGCTGGATTGAGCAGGAGGCTTGGGTTGCCCCTGGTGATGGAGGAAGCCAAGCTTCCCTCATGATCGCCCTGGCTGGCTCTGAGCTCCACTCCAGGCTACAAAGTTTCAATTATAGAAGGTAAATAAATCCCAGAATAAAAAAAAAGAAAAAAAGGAGCAGCTGGGAGCTTCCGTCACCGGGGGGCTTGGCCAGTCTGAAAACGGCCCTCAGCCCCTCACCCAGACTGGCCAGGCACCCCAGTGGGGACACCCCACTCTAAAGTGGGTATGTGGCCAGCCTGAAAACAAACATCAGCCCCTCATCCAGGCTGGCCAGGCACCCCAGTGGGGACCCCCCCCCTGAAGGGGGTGTGACCAGCTGCAAACAGCCATCAGCCCCTCACCCAGGTTGGCCAGGCACCCCAGTGTGGGGACCCACCCTGAAGGGGGTGTGATTGGCCTGCAAACACCCATCACCCCTCACCCAGGCTGGCCAGGCATCCCAGCAGGACCCCCACCCTGATCCAGGACACCCGTCAGGGCAAATCTGTCGACCCCCACCCATGCACCAGGCCTCTATTCTATATAATAAAAGGGTAATATGAAAATTGACCCTAACAGCAGAATGACTGGGAATGACTGGTCACTATGACACACACGGACCACAATCGGCCAGACTCTCAATGCAGGAGCCGCCCTCTGGTGGTCAGTGCGCTCCCACAAGGGGAGCTCTGCTCAGCCACAAGCCAGGCTGACGGCTGCCAGTACAGCAGTGGTGGTGGGAGCCTCTCCCGCCTCCTCAGCAGCGCTAAGGATGTCCGATTGCAGCTTAGGCCTGCTCCCTGCTGTCAAGTGGACATCCCCCAAGGGCTCCCGGGCTGCCAGAGGGATGTCTGACTGCCAGCTTGGGCCCAATCCCCCGGGGAGCGGGCCTCAGCCAGCAGATGGTCATCCCCTGAGGTGTACCAGACTGCGAGAGGGCACAGGCCTCGCTGAGGGACCCTCCCCGAGTGCACAAATTTTTGTGCACCAGGCCTCTAGTCTTCTACAAATGTGGATTTATAAATGTATAGATTTTTTTAAACAAAAAATTATCTAACCATGTATGTTTCTTTGAAATTTCATTTTTTGCTCTTCAGAGGACAATGCATTCTTTCACTTATTAAATTATTTTACGTGTCTTATTTTAAGTAATATTGGTTAACATTGTTTAACATATTATATATATATATATGTAAAAATTGCCACTTAGTTCTTGTTAAAATGCAGAATGATCCAATAACTTTAGCAAATAATCTGGCACTTTTTCTTTCCCTCAAGGAAACACAGACATGAAACTTTATTTTAGTCACTTAACACATTGGTGTTAATACTATTTCCCAACTAAAAAGAAAAAGGCATCTGGACTGTCTCCAGTTTGCCCTCACAGAAAAACCATAATCTACAGTATCAGAAACTAGTTGGTAAATTAAAATATTGTAACAACTTTTCAGAATCTTCTTTTTCATGATACTCATTAGAGCATCATCTCCATGTCAAAGGATTCACTCTGGGGCTGCTGAAACCTGGTTGAATGACCTCATCATTGTGTGAAGAACCTCTTGGGCCTCCTGGTTGTGTTGCTATACTCTTCCAGGGTGAGGGGGGGACAGGGTGTGAGGACTCCTGTGGCATTCAGTCTGAGGGAAGGGGCAGAGGAAGAGGCCTGCAGTCTGTCCCTTCCAGAGGGAGCACAGTGGCCAGAGACCCAGGGTGCCAGCAGCAGGGGCCCATAGGGTCAGTACACTGTGAGTCTCCAGGAGACAAGGCAATGAGGAGTCAGAGAGGGAGGGAGGGACAGCAGCTCTCAGCCTCCAACCGGGGAATCCACTATCTCCACTGCTCCACCACCTCAGCCCCACCTTTGTCATGGCATGGGGAAGAGGCCTGCGGGGGGCTCCAATCTGTTGGGGGGCCCCGCCCCACTGGGAGCAGTGGCTACTTTGGACTGCTCAACTCACTCCCTGCTCCAGCAGTCTGGCGCTTTCCTAGCATTTTGCACTCCCACAATTACTATATGACTCAGGAATCCCACAATTACTATATGACTCAGGAATTCCATTTCTAAGTACCAAGAAAAAGGAAAGACAAAATTGCACAAAGACCTGTACATTAATGTTTATAGCAGCTTTATTTATAAAAGCTGAAATGTCTACAAATGATCAAAAGATAAATGTATAAACATGTTGCAATGCATATCTTCAATGGCACACTACTTAGGAAGACACTAATGAATTACTAATAATCACAAGATGGATGAATCCTCAGTGAAAGAAACCAGATAGAAATGAGTACATGCCATATGATTCCATTAATATGAAATTCTAGAATAGATCATTGTAACCTATGTTGAAAACAAACAGCAGATCATTGGTCATTGGTTTCCTTGAGCCGGGTGGCTATTGACTTGGAAGAGGGTAATGACAACATTCTTGGTCTTATGGAAATGGTTACATGGCTGTATATG
>NW_005353460.1:2768327-2785498 GCF_000412655.1 Myotis brandtii
CTTAAAATGGATGCATTTTGTTGGGTGTAAGCCACAATGAAGTCAATATAAATAACTAAAAGTATAAAAATGATGAGAGGCAATGTTTGGGGGAAAGTTGATGGGAGTTTGTTAGCTTGAAGGTTGGAGCAAGATTTTAGAGGGAGGTTTTGAGAGAAAGTAAATATGGCTTCTCCCTCATTGCAACAATCTTTTTTTTTTTGAAGATTCTAATTATAAAAAATATGAAGTAAAAGCTTCTGATGGTGCCTAAAATATTTGTTTGCAATCTCACCTGCTTATTTACTTAGTCGGCATCCATCCTCTTATTTTCCTGTTATCTGTATCTTTATGTATCGATATTTATTTATCTACTAGAGGCCCATTGCACGAAGAGATTCATGCAATAGGCCTTCCCTTCCCCTGGCTGCTGGCACCGGTTTTCCTCTGGCCCTGGAACCCAGGCCTACGCTCCGGCCAGAGCCTTCAGTCTTCGCTCTGCCGTTTCGCCCCTACGTATGCAAATTAACCGCCATCTTTGTTGGGTTAATTGGCATACTCTCTTGATTGGCTGGTGAGCGTAGCAGAGATATGGTTCATTTACATGTTTGTCTATTATTAGGTAAGATACATCTCTGTGTGAACATATATAATGCACATAATTATAATCCATATAAGAATTTAAAAAATGGTTTATCTCATGTCCTGTTTCACAGAAAAAATTGGATGCTGCACTATTAACAAGAACTCTGAAAATACAAATCATTATGGAAAAAGCCTTGGTATGCATTATTGATACATTTCATCATATCTTTGTTTTGTGTTTAAATACAAAGGGAATAATAAACATTTTTTCTTTGAAGTAAAGATATTATTTAAAGTGTTCAAAACGTGTATTTCAATAAAGCAGGGCATAAAGATATGTCAATTGCCTCTTCATTGAAATACGGAGACCAGTATTTATGGTATTGTTATCTAAATCAGTATGCAGTTCCTGTAACAATGTATAACTTTGTATGTGTGGGAGGCTTCTACTACACTATAATACATTGGATTATGACTACCTGCAGATATTTCCAGTCCACCCCAAATTGTGGAGAAATTTTCTCTCTTAAATTGATTTCCATTTTAAAACAAGTATTTATTTTATTACTCAATTGGTGATTCCTGTTATTAAGTATTTTATTTCATAAGATTATTTTATGCTTTATAAACACTTGTAATACCTGGTGGGAGTTATATATGTTAATAATGGGAAGAATTATTCATAGGAATGCTCATTTAGTTATGGGTATTCTTAACAAAGACATATGGATCAGAAGTTAAAAAGTCTAATTTGTCTGTTATCACTGATATTTTTTCATCAGTCTCTCAATGATTGCCATAATGTTCCATCTTTTTTCTTTTTTAGGTTCTTTATTGTTTAAAGTATTACATATGAATCCTCCCCCGCCCCCATTTTCCTCTCCCTGCTCATTCCCACCACCCCTCTGCAAATGCCCTCACCCCACCTACTGACTGTGTTCATGGGTTATACTTATATGCATGCAACAACCTCCTTTGGTTGATCTCTCCTCCCCTTCCTCTCCCTCTAATCCCCCATTGCCTGTGAGGTTGGATTGTCTGTTCAATGCTTCTATGTCTCTGGATCTATTTTAGTTCATCAGTTTATGTTGTTCATTATATTCCATAAATGAGTGAGATCATGTGATATTTATCTTTCTCCTAGTGGCTTATTTAGCTTAGCATAATGCTCTCCAGCTCCATCCATGCTGTTGCAAATGGTAAGAGTTTGTACTTTTTCACAGAAGCATAGTATTCCATTGTGTAGATGTACCACAGTTTTTAATCCACTCATCTGGTGATTGGCATTTAGGTTGTTTCCAAATCTTAGCTATGGTAAATTGTGCTCTATGAATATATGACTGCATATGTCCTTTCTGATTGGTGTTTCTGAATTCTTGGGATATATTCCTAGAAGTGAGATTACTGGGTCAAATGGGAGTTCCATTTTTAATTTTTTGAGGAAACGCCATACTATTTTCCACAGTGGCTGCACCAGTCTGCATTCCCACTAGCAGTGCACAAAGGTTCCTTTTTCTCCACATCCTTGCCAGCACTTGTCGTTTGTTGATTTGTTGTTGATAGCCATTCTGACAAGTGTGAGATGATATCGCAATTTCCTTTTGATTTGCATCTCTTGGATGATTAGTGACTTTGAGCATGTTTTCATATGTCTCTTGTCCTTCTGTAAGTCCTTTTTTGTAAGGGGTCTATTTAGGTCCTTTGCCCATTTTTTGATTGGATTGTTTAATTTTCCTTTTGTTAAGTTGTATGAGTTCCCTATAAATTTTGGAGAGAGATAAAACCCTTATCAGATATAACATTGACAAATATAATCTCCCATGAAGTGGGCTTTCTTGTTGTTTTGTTGATGGTTTCTTTTGCTGTGCAGAAGCTTTTTATTTTGATGTAGTCCCATTTGTTTATTTTATCCATAGTTTCCATAGGTGCTATATCAGTAAAAATATTTCTGTGACATATGTCTGATATTTTGCTGCCTATAGATTCCTCTAAGATTTTAATGGTTTCTTGTCTTGTGTTTAAGTCCTTTATCCATTTTGAGCTTCTTTTTGGTGTAATTGGTGGTCTAGTTTCCTTTTTTGGCATGTATCTGTACAATTTTCCCCACACTATTTATTGAAGAGACTATCTTGACTCCATTGTGTGCTTTTGCTACCTTTGTCTGATATTAATTGAGCATAATGGCTTGGGTTGATTTCTGGGTTCTCTGTTTGGTTCCATTGGTGTATATGTCTATTCTTGTGTCTGAACTAGGCAGTTTGGAGAACAGTGGTTTTGTAATATAGCTTGATATCTGGTATTGTGATACCTCCAACTTTGTGCTTCTTTCTCAGGATTACTGAGGCTATTCAGGGTCTTTTTTTATACCAGTTGAATTTTTTGGAGCATTTTTTCTTGATCTGTGAAGTATTGCTATTTTAATGAGGATTGCAATGAATCTATAAATTTCTTTGGTGAATATGGTCATCTTAATAATGTTGATTCTACCGATCCATGAGCATGGTATATTTTTTCATTTTTTATGTCTTCCTCTATTTTTTTTTCAAGGTCCTACAGTTTTCTGACCACAGGTGTTTTACCTCCTTAGTTAAGTTTATTCCTAGGTATCTTAATTTTTTTTGTAATGACAATTGGGATTGTGTTTTTAGTTTCTCCTTCTGTAAGCTTGTTGTTGTATGAAAAAGCCATAGATTTCTGAGTGTTAATTTTATATCCTGCTACATTGCAAAATTCACTTATTAAGTCTAATAGTTTTTTTTTTATGGAGTCTTTGGGGTTTTCTATGTACAATATCATGTCATCTATGAATAATGAAATTTTATTTATTCTTTTCCAATTTGGATGCCTTTTATTCCTTCTTTTTAAAACATATATAATTTTATTGACTTCAGAGAGGAAGGGAGAGGGAGAGAGAGTTAGAAGCATCAATGAGAAAGAATCATTGATTGGCTGCCCCCTGCTGGGGATTGAGCTTGTAACCCAGGCATGTGCCCTTGCCTGGAATCGAACCCAGAACCCTTTAGTCCACAGGCTGATGCTCTATTCACTGAGCCAAACCAGTGAGGACTATTCCTTCTTCTCTGATCGCTTTGACTAGTACTTCCAGTACTATGTTGAACAGGAGTGGTGAAAGTGGGCATCCCTGTCTTGTTCCTGTTCTTAGGGAAAATTGTTTTAGTTTTTGCCCATTGAGTATGATGTTAGAAATAGGTTTGTCATGCAAGGCTTTTATTATGTTGAGGTATGTTCCCTCCCACTGTGCTGAGTTTTTATCAAGAAAGGGTGTTGGATTTTGTCAAATGCTTTTCTGCATCAGTTGATATGATTATTTGATTTTTGTCTCTCAATTTGTTTATGGGATGTATCACTTTTATTGATTTGCAGATATTGTAACAACCTTACATCCCTGGAATAAATCCCACTTGGTCGTGGTGTATGATTTTTCTAATGTAATGCTAGATCTGATTTGCTAGAATTTTGTTGAGGATTTTAGCATCGATGTTAATTGGAGATATCTATACTAATAATCTATACTAATAAAAGGGTAATATGCTATTTAGACTGGATAGACCAGATGTATTCCGGACATCTTTTCTGACAAAGCCAGGGGCGTGGCCTGCCTGCAAATTGCCCACGGCCCCTTGCTCAGGCCAACCCCCTTCAGCGGGACCCCCATCCTGTTCAGGGGTGTGGCCAGCCTGCAAACTGCCTGCAGTTCCTTGCCCAGGCTGTCCCGAACCCCAGCAGGGACCCCCACCCCAATTGGGGGTGTGGCTGGCCTGCAAACCCTCAGCGGCCCCAAGCCCAGGCCAGCCCCGCCCTCCAGTGAGGACCCCACCACCCCAATCCGGGGCCCCCTTCAGGGCACGCCAGCTGGTCTCCACCTGTGCACCAGGACTCTATTCTATATAATAAAAGGGTAATATGCAAATTGACCCTAACAGCAGAATGACCAGAACGACCGCTGGACCAGTCACTATGAAGTGCACTGAGCACCTCTTGGTCCCTTTTCCAGGCCGGCAGGCTCCAATCACCTCATGGCCACCCGTGGCAGAGGTGGGGCCGGCGAGTGGGTGGGAACAGCCAACCTCTCTGTTCCTTCCCCTGGCCATCAGGTACCAATCACCCGATGGTGAACGGGGAACCGCGGGTGGGTGGCGGTGGGGGGCGGGGGTCAGCTGCAGGCAGCTGAGGAAGAAGGCTCTGATTGCAGGCCAGGCTTAGGGACCATACCCACACACTTATTTTGTGCGCAGGGCCTCAAGTTATCCTATAATTCTCTTTCTTTGTAGTGTCTTTATCTGGTTTTGGGATTAGGGTAATGTTGGCTTCATAGAAAGAGCTTGGAAGTGTTTATTCCTCTTGAATTTTTTTGGAATAGTCTGAGGAGGATAGGTTTAGGTCTTCTTTGAATGTTTGGTAAAACTCTCCTTTGAAGCCATCCAGACCAGGGCTTTTGTTTGCTGGAAGTTTTTTGATGACTGCTTCAATTTCATCTATAGTTATATGCCTTTTCAGGTTTTTTTTTTTTATATTTCCTGATTGAGTTTTGTATTTTTCTAGAAATATGTCCATTTCTTCTAGGTTGTTCATTTTGTTGGAGTAGAGTTGTTTGTAGAATTTTTTTTACAATTCTTTGTATGTCTGTGGGTTCAGTTGTTACTTAACCTTTTTCATTTCTGATTTTGTTAATTTGGGTACTCCCTCTTTGTTTCTTGGTGAGCCTGACTAGAGGTTCATCAATCTTGTTTATCCTTTCAAAGAACCAGCTCTTAGTTTCATTGATCTTTTGTATTGTTTTTTGGTCTCTATGTCATCTATTTCTGCTCTAATCTTTTTTATTTTCTTCCTTCTGCTTACTCTGGCCTTTTCTTGTTGCAGGTTTAGATAATTTACTACCATTTTTTCTTGTTTTTTGAGGTAGACCTTAGAGCTATGTATGAATTGCCCACTCAGGACTACTTTTACTGTGTCCCATAGATTTTGGATTGTTGTGTTTTCATTGTCATTTGTTTCTAGAATGCTTGTATTTTTTCTTTGATTTCTTTGGTAACCCAGTCATTATTTAATAGCATGCTATTTAGCCTCCATGTGCTTGATTTTTTTATTGTAGTTGATTTCTTATTTTATGCCATTGTGATCTCAGAAGATGCTTGATATGATTTCTTTCTTCCTGAGTTTGAAGAGACTTTGCCTGTGTCCCAATATGTGGTCTATTTTTGAATATGTCCTATGTGTAATTGAGAAGAATGTGTAATCTGTTGCTTAGGGATGAAATGTTCTGAAGATGTCAATTAATTCTATCTGATGTAGTGAGTCATTTAACATTTCTGTTTCTTTGATGATTTTTTTTTGTTGTTTAGGGGATTTATCCAGTTGTGTCAATTTAGGGGAAGGGAGGGAGGCCCTGGCTGGTGGCAGCATCATGTGGCCTGGGGAAGGGTGAGAGTACCTGGCTGGCAACTGGCAGCCACTAGGGATCCTACCAGTGCACAAATTTCATGCACTGGGCCTCTAGTTTTAATTAATATAACTATCATATTATATGATATCTGCTTTTTGTCTAGGAATTTCCTGGTATATAATTTCATATTTTTAATATTTCTATGTCTTTGTAATGTAGGTGTTTTAATTTTAATTTGCACAAGGTATCTTTTTTTTATAGCCTTTCCTTTTTGGAGTATTGATGATTTGTGATTATTACTCATTTGCATCATCATATTTTTATTTCTTTTGTCTTACTTTTCACATATTTAGCCTTCAAAAGGATCACCTTCACTCATACCATACACATGCTGTAGTGTATAAATTTACAGTGTGGTTTAGTGAGAAAGGTCATATACAGATAAATGGCAAAGTGCAAACATAGCATTTTAGGGAATTAGGAGAATAGAATCATAGAATCCCTTTTGTCTATATCAGAGAAATGTGACCATTGGATTTTATTTTCTGTTATTAATCTTCTGCAGAGTTGGTGAAGATATTGAAAATCTCAACTGCCACTTTTTATGCTCTTCACAAACACTTAGAAATGTGTGTGTGGGAAAAAAAACAATATGAAGGATTTGAGAAAATATTATGATTTTTGTTCTCTTAAAGGAGGGTATATTCTTAAATTTTCTCACTATTATGGTACTCAGCTCTGTGTCAGACCAAAAGACTTAGTGGTTTAATTAGAGACTTGAATTCTGGTTCTTACCCTTAGTGTTTATACATTCTTGGAATGTTAAATTTTGACCCTTAATTTTTGCATAGTAAACAGGAAGATAATCAGAATCTCATCATTTTAATATTATTTATTAATATGTAAAGGCTGTATGTTTATTTCTAAAACTTATTAAGCACTTGATAAATCTTAATCTTCTGCCTTTGTCTTTCACTTAGTCACTTATTTTAGTATTTCATATCTATTGAAATGTGATATATTAGTAATTTCACTAGTGATTAAGAAATAGAACTTGTCTTTCAGTATGATTATATGGGCTCTGAAGTGGCTGTTGCAACCGAGAAAATTGTCTATATCTTTGGTCTTATCAACACTGTAAGTGTTTATGTTTTGTATTCTAAGTAAGCAGCATTCTCAATTATGCAATAACATTATTTGTATGAATAGAATTAACATTTTTATAAAAGTATAGTCCTACCAAGCTGTTTCACGTCCAATTCGTCTTCAAATTACAGTAAATTGAATATACTAGCGTTCTGTATAGAGATGTAATGTTATATCTGTGATTGTCTAAACTGTATATCATGTATCTTCTGTTTTCAGATGTTTTCCCAGCTGAAACTGACTGTTATGTTAACATCTTTGGAGATCTGGTCAGATCAAAATAAGATTTTATGTACTGGGGATGCTAATGAACTACTACAAAGATTTGTGTCATGGAAAGGAAGAAATTTGTTTCATAGGTCCCACGATATGGCATTCTTGTTGATGTAAGTTCCTTATTTGCATTGATAATAGGGTTTATAAAATTATTTGATATTTTAGCTATCAAAACTACATACAAACGTTAAGTATAATGACAAAAAAAGAATGTATGAGTAGAATGTTGGCAAAGTGCAAAGTAAAAACAGATAACAAGGTAGCATAAAAAATCATGGTTGGCCATTATTCTCAGAGTGGACTATTTACCTGTGGAAATGTAATGAACTGGAAAATATAGAAGTCTTGGGATATATATGGGCCTCTGAGGTTTTAAAGATTTTCTTAGATGCAAAAAACTGAAACCATCATTTTAACATTAAATAAAATATAATAAGTTAAGAGAATGCAATAATTGTATATAAAGCTGGTTGCAATTCACAAGTTTAAAATGGTAATGTGCTTACCTCTAATATTCCTATATTGAGCTAAATTGTAGCTATTTAATTACTTGAAGTATACCTTACAAGGGATTGTGTATAGATTTTTGTTTTAATAATTTAAATATTTTAGATTTGAAAAACTCATAATTCTGAGGTCTGAAAGAATTATAGAATACACTTATAAATCTATTGGTGTATCCTGTAGAATCTAAGGTGAGGTTTGGGAATTTAGGAGCAACTTTAAATAAGAACTAAAACGAATGAGGACAGTTTGTACATCCTATTTCTCTTTTTCTTAGTGAGTCTACTGCATGTTCTGTCTCTCTATTTGTCCTCCAATCCAACATTTTATATACTTTAAAGGTTTCGCTATGTGAAAATCATGGCAGTAAGCTATCCTGACTGTTACAACCTAGAATTATATCCACCCAGAAGTGACAACAGTGTTAATTAAATATTTGGAAGGAAGGATTAGGCACTGCTGGGTTCTGAGGTGTGTAACAAATAATGTTGAAGCATCTCTTAGAACTTAACTTTGTAGAAACTATATGAGGTTACCCAAATACAAAAATGATTAAATGCATTTGAGTTAATATGTAATATTCTCATTTTAACGAAAACATAGCTTTATTGAGGAATCCAATTCTTAAGAAGTCATTAAATTATTAATCATTTAAAATGCACTTATCCTCAAGAAAATTTTTATTATTTAGTTATAGGGATTATCCAAATTATGTGGGAGCAACATATCATGGAAGGGCATGCGATCCAAAGCTTGCTGCAGGAATTGCTCTGGTATGCATTTTATGCCCATCTCTTCAATAGTTATGTACCCTGTTGAAAGTTAATATCCACTTCAAGGGGGAAAAGTACATATAGTGTATCTACCACACCGTTTTGACAGAATATTAGAAAGTATTTTTTAAAGATTATGGAAACTCAAATGGTGTAATACTAAAAAGGGTTTTTATTATGGTAAAATACATATAAAATATAGTATCTTAACTACTTTTAAGTACATAGTGCAGTAGTGTTAAGTTTATTTACATTGTGTTAAGCTTATCTGCAGAGCTTTTCATATTTCATAACTGAAACTTTGTACCCTTTGAGCAACATGGCCCTATTTTCTAAACCTTCTAGCCCCTGACAACCACCATTCTACTCTCTGCTTCTCTGAGTATGACATTTTTACATTCCATGTATAAGGAAAATCATGTAATATTTGTCTTTTCCTGACTTATTTCACTTAGGATTGTATTACCCTGCTACATCCATATTTTTGCAAAGACAGGATTTTATTATTTTTATGGCTGAATAATATTTCATTTTGAGTTACCTTTTCATATCTTATATAATAAAAGCCTCATATGCAAATCAACCCATTGTGTAGATGTACCACAGTTTTCTAATCCACTCATCTGCTAATGGGCATTTAGGCTGTTTCCAAATCTTAGCTATTATAAATTGTGCTGCTATGAACATAGGGGTGCATATATCGTTTCTGATTGGTGATTCTGCTTTCTTAGGATATATTCCTAGAAGTGGTATTACTGGGTCAAGTGGTAGTTCCATTTTTAATTTTTTGAGGAAACGCCATACTGTTTTCCACATTGGCTGCACCAGTCTGCATTCCCACCAGCAGTGCACGAGGATTCCTTTTTTTCCACACCCTCCTCAGCACTTGTTGTTTGTTGATTTGTTGATGATAGCCATTCTGACAGGTGTGAGATGGTACCTCATTGTTGTTTTGATTTGCATCTCTCAGATGATTAGTGACTTTGAGCATGTTTTCATGTGTCTCTTGGCTTTCTGTGTGTCCTCTTTCGAAAAGTGTCTATTTAGGTCCTTTGCCCATAAATACATTTTTACTGGGAATTAAAGATACACCTCCACAAATGTAAGCAACCTATGCACAAGGTTATCCATTACTTTATTATGTTTTAATAACAAAGGCCTGGGAGAATCCAGATGTCCAACCGTCGGACACAGTTAAACAAGCATGCCAGCCAACATGCTGTCCAAGGGAATGAGAAGAGGTTCTGTGGGCTGGTCAGAAGATAGATTGACTTGAGGAAAGCAAGGTGCAAAGGAGATGTAGATGCTAACTTTTGTGACATCCAAACGCTGTTAGACCTATTGCAGGGTTTTCGAGTCTGTCTCGCAGCTGTCTTTTCACTGGTGGGAATTGTGCATAAATGGCTTGTTTTGCAAAGAAACCCAGGAAGGATAAACCAGATTTCAAACGGGAACAAGGAGGAAGACACAGAGATGTTTATCCAACAAATATAATTATCTTGAAATCCTTTGTCAAATATTAATTGAGCATAATGGCTTGTGTTGATTTCTGTGTTCTTTGTCCTTTTCCACTGGTCTATATGTCTATTCTTATGCTAGTACCAGGCAGTTTTGAGAACCGTGAATTTGTAGTATAGTTTGATGTCTGGTATTGTGATCCTTCCAACATTGTTCTTCTTTCTCAAGATTGCTGCAGCAATTCAGGGTCTTTTTTTATTCCAGATGAATTTTTGGAGAACTTATTCTAGGTCTTTGAAGTATGCCATTGGTATTTTAATGGGGATTGCGTTGAATTTATAGATTGCTTTGGGTAGTATGGACATTTTAATGATGTTGATTCTACCAATCCATGAACATGATATATTCTTCCATTTGTTCATGTGTTCCTCTATCTCTTTTTTTAGCATCTGAAATTTTCTGAGTACAGGCGCTTTGTCTCCTTGGTTAAGTGTTTTCCTAGGTATCTTATTTTTTTTGTTGCAACAGTAAATGGGATTTCATTTTATTTTCTCTTTCTGTGAGTTCATTATTGGTGTAAGGAAAAGCCATAAACTTCTGGGTGTTAATTTTATATCCTGCTACATTGCTGAATTCATTTTTTAAGTCTAGTGGTTTTTTGATGGAGTCTGTGGGGTTTTCTATGTACAATATCATGTCATCTGCAAATAAGAACAGTTTTACTTCTTCTTTTACAATTTGGATGCCTTTTATTTTTTCTTCTTATCTGATTGCAATGGCTAGTTCTTCCAGTACTGTGTCGAACAGGAGTGGTGAGAGTTGGAATTCCTGTCTTTTTCTGTTCTTAGGGGAAATGGTTTTGGTTTTTGCCCATTGAGTATGATGTTGGCTGTGGGTTTGTCATATATGGCTTTTATTATATGGAGGATCCTTCTATTTTCACCTTGCTGAGAGCTTTTATCAAGAAAGGGTGTTGGATTTTGTCAAATGCTTTTTCTGCATCAATGGATATGATTATATGGTTTATATCTCTCAATTTGTTTATGTGGTGTATCACATTTATTGATTTGAAGATATTGTACCATCCTTGCATCTCCGGAATGAATCCCACTTGGTCCTGGTATATTATCATTCTAATGTAATGCTGGATTTAATTTGCTAGAATTTTCTTGAGGACTTTTGCGTCTATGTTCATGAGAGATATTGGCCTGTAATTCTCTTTCTTTGTATTGTCTTTATCGGGTTTTGGGATTAAGGCAATGCTGGCTTCATAGAAATAGCTTGGAAGTGCTCCTTCCTCTTGAATTTTTGGAATTGTCTAAGGATAGTAGGTTTTATTTCTTCTTTTAATGTTTGATAAAACTCCCCTGTGAAGTCCTCTCATCCAGGGCTTTTGTTTGTTGGAAGTTTTTTGATTACTGCTTCAATTTCCCCCATAGTTATTGGCCTATTCAGATTTTTTGATTCCTCCTGGTTGAGTTTTGTAGGAATATTTTGTCGTATTTTTCTAGGAATATGTTCATTTCTTCTAGGTTGTCCAGTTCATTGGGGTGGAGTTGCTCATAGTATTTTTTTTATGATTCATTGTGTTTCTATTGAGTCTGTTGTTATTTCACCTCTTTTATTTCTGATATTGATTATTTGGGTCCTCTCTCTTTGCTTCATGGTGATCCTGGCTAGAGGTTCATCAACCTTGTTTATCCTTTCAAAGAACCAGCTCTTGGTTTCTTTGATCTTTTGTATTATTTTTGTGGTCGATGTGTCATTTATTTCCACTCCTATCTTTATTATTTCCTTCCTTCTGCTCACACTGGGCTTTTCTTGTTACTCTCTTTCTTGTTCTTCAAGTTGCAGAGTTAGATGGTTTATTACCAGTTTTTCTTGTTTTTTGAGGAAGGCCTGTAATGCTATGAACTTCCTTCTCAGGATTGCTCTCACTGTGTCCCAAAAATTTTGGATTCTTGTGTTTTTCATTGTTGTTTGTTTCCAGGATGTTTTTTAATTTCTTATTTGATCTCTTTGGTAACCCACTCATTGTTTAAAAGTATGCTATTCAGCCTCCAACTGTTTGAATTTTTGTGATTGTTTTTACTGTAGTTGATTTCTCATTTTATGCCATTGTGATCTGAGAAGATGCTTGATATGATTTCAGTCCTCTTGAATTGGAGAGACTTTGCCTATGTCCCAAGATGTGGTCTACCTTTGAAAATGTCCCATATGTGCTTGAGAAGAATGTATATTCTGTAGTTTTAGGGTAGAATGTTCTGATGATGTCGATTAACTCCATCTGATCTAGTGAGTTGTTTAGAATTGATGTTTCTTTGCTAATTTTTTTGTCTAGAGCAGTGGTTCTCAACCTTCTGGCCCTTTAAATACAGTTTCTCATGTTGTGACCCAACCATAAAATTATTTTTGTTTCTACTTCATAACTGTAATGTTGCTACTGTTATGAATCGTAATGTAAATATCTGATATGCAGGATGGTCTTAGGTGACCCCTGTGAAAGGGTCGTTTGACCGCCAAAGGGGTCACAACCCACAGGTTGAGAACCGCTGATCTAGAGGGTTTATCCAGTGATGTTAGTGGAGTATCAGTCTCCTACTATGATTGTGTTTCTGTCAATATCTCCCCTGAAATCTTCCAGAAGTCTTTTTATGTATTTGGGTGCTCCTTCATTGGGTGCGTAAATGTTTACCAGAGTTATGTCCTCTTGCTATATCAATCCTTTTAGAATTATTAAGTGGCCTTTCTTTTCTCTTGCTATGGTATTCACTTTGAGGCCTATTTTGTCAGATATAAGTATTGTTAACCCAGCTTTTTTTTCATTTCCATTTGCCTGGTGGTATTTTTCCATCCCTTCACTTTCAGCCTCTGTGAGACCCTTGTTCTGAGGTGAGTCTCCTGTAGACAGCATATATGGGTCATGTTTTTGTATCCATTCATTCACTGGATGTCTTTTGATTGGAGTACTTAATCCATTTATGTTATTATTGACAGGTACTTGTTTGTAGCCATTTCTGTGTTTTATGCCTGTGTTCCTTCCTCCCTTTCTATTTCTTCTTTTTACAGCATTCCCTTTAGCATTTCTTGCATTGGTGGCTTGGTAGTGATAAATTCTATTAGCCTTTTTTTTTGTCTGCGAAGCTCTTGATTTCCCCTTCAATTTTGATTGATAGTCTTGCTGGATAGAGTATTCTTGGATTCAGTCCTTTGCTTTGCATCATTTTGTATACTTCATTCCATTCCCTTCTAGCTTGATATGTTTCTATTGAGAAATCATTTGACAATGTAATGGGGGATCCTTTGTAGGTAACTCCCGGTCTCTCACTTGCAGCCTTTAATATTCTCTCTTTGTCGTTAACATTTGCCATTGTAACTATGACGTGTCTTAGTGTGGGTCTTTGGGGATTCATCTTGCTTGGAACTCTCTGTACTTGTGTAACTTTTTTCTTCCCCATATCAGGGAAGTTTTCTGTCATTATTTCTTCAAATAGCTTTTCTAGTCCTTGCTGCTCATCTTGTCCTTCTGGCAGCCCTATTATACATACAGTGGGGCCTTGACTTACGAGTTTAATTCGTTCTGAGACCGAGCTAGTTAAGGAGCTCGTTAAGGAGCTCATTAACTTAAATTACTCTATCAACTCAATGCAAAAAGTCGGCGGAGAGACAGCTGGTATCTCAAAAAACTCGTTAGTCGGGACACTCGTAAGTCAAAGCCCCACTGTATGTTACTGTTTTGTGTTGTCCCAAAGCTCCCTTAGGTTCTCCTGGTTTTTAATTTTTTCTCCAGTTGCTGTTCAGATTGGGCTTGTTTCTCTACTTTATCTTTTAACTCACTAATCCAGTCCTCTGATTCTTCTAGTCTAATGTTGGAACCTTCCATAGAGTTTTTTATTGTAGCTATGTCACTTTTGATTTCTTCCTGATTTTTGAATAGGTTGTTGATTTTCTCGTTCATCTGGTTTATGAACTGTATGACTATTACTCTGAATTCTTTTTCTGTAATGTTGAATGCTTCTGTTTCACTTATTTCCTTTCTTGGTGATTCCTCTTTTCTTTCCAATGTGGATTGTTTCATTGTCTCCCCATTCTATCACCAGAAGGTTCAAACACCGATTTGTGGGAGTCTGGTTCGAGGGCATTGGGAGCTTTGTGCCACCCGAGTGTCACTGAAGAGCTTCCACACCAAGACGTGTGACTGCCATAGGTCCATGGAGTCAGGATTAGAGTCACCGGTGCTCAGTGCAGCCTCACACACACACCTAGAATCAGGGATCCCACCTGTGCCATGCTGAAAAAGAGACCCTGCTAGAATGTGTTGAAAATCAGAGTACCCTAGCACGTGCCAGGAGTCAGAGTCCCCCTGTGCCCGTGCTGAGAATCCAGTATCAGAGTCTCTGTTGCTTGGTGTGGCCTAGTGCTAAGAATACGGGTCCCTGTGTGCACATGCTCCAAGAATTAGAGGCACTGGGTCTTCGTGTGCATGCACTGGGAATCAGGGATCCCATGCACGCACGATGAGAAACAGAGTCAAGTCAATGGTGCTCAGTGCTGCCTCTTGTGCAGAGAATCAGGGTCCCTGGTCTGCTTGGGGGCCGGGTTGCACAGCCGCCCTGTGTTGACGGGAGGTCCACTCCTGCACTGTGGGAAACAGACTTCCTTGTGCGCTTGCCCAAAATTAAAGTCAGGTGGCATAGCTGCCCTGTGTGAGCGTGGGGTCTGGTTGTACCAGTACGTGCTGTGGGAAACAGATTCCCAGTGTCTGCGCTCCCAGGCTCAAATTCAGGTAGCAGTTTCCCTGTGTGGGCCTGGGGTCTGGTCATGCGAGTGCACACTGCGGGAAACAGCCTCCCAGTGTCTGCGCACCCAGGCTCAAATTTGGGTAGAGCAGCCACCCTGTGTGGGCAGGAGGCCTGCTTGCGCAGAGTGGGTCTAACAATTCCTATGCCCCTCCAACAGCCTGTAGGGACAGGGAAGGGCTCTGTGACTCACAGAAGTCTGCGGCTAGGATGTCTGGATTCTTGGTGTTTGTGGGTCTGCAGCTGTGATTGCAGGTCTTTGTCCCAAGTGGCTGTAGGGTCACGGTTTATGTCTGAGACCAGATTGGGTGGCAGTCTTTCTCTATTTTCTTGTCTCTGGATTTTATATTTGTTTATTTGCTTGGGTTCATTTTGTTCTTTTATTTTTAGTTCTTTGAGGTTTAATGTTGTGTTTTTCAATTGAGATCTTTCTCGTTTGGTTGGGTTTTTGTTTTTAATATGGCTTCTAATTGATTTTAGAGAGAGAAGAAGGGCGAGGGAGAAAGAGAATCATCAGTGAGAGAGAGAGAGAGAGAGAGAGAGAGAGAGAGAGAACTTCGATCAGCTGCCTCCTGCATGCTCCCCACCATGGATTTAAGCCTGTAATCCAGCCATGTTCCCTGACCAGGAATGGAACCAGTGACCCCTTGGTGAATGGGACGGCACTGAACCAACTGAGCCACACACAGGCCAGGGTTCTTTATTTTTTAATGTATGCATTTACAGCTAAAAAATTTCTTCATAGCCCAGCTTTTGGTGGATCCCATAAGTTTGGATATGTTCTATTTTAATTTTCATTTTTCTGAAGGTATTTTCTAATTTCCTTTTCACTTCTTTGGATTCATTAATATTTAAGAGTATGTTGTTGAAGTAGCACAGCCATGTGAATTTTCAAGTTTTTCTTTTCTCATTAACTAGTAGTTTTATTCCATTGGCATTAGAAAAGATACTTTGAATAATTTCAATATTTTCAAAGCTGTGAGATTTGTTTTGTAGCCTAACAGGGGTTCTATACTGAAGAATGTTTATGTACTCTTGAAGAGAATGTGGTGTATTTTGTTCTTATTGTGTGGAATATTCCATGTATGGCCAACAAGCAAATCTATGATGAAAAAATGATAAAGCAACAAACCTTCTTTCCTAAAACTATTGATAAAGAAAAAATTGATTGCCAATTTAACTTTTAAAAAATTCTGTATTTCTCCAAGTATTCACTGGAAAAATAATACAGTGGCTAAAACAATGTTTATTCTCAAAAAAATTATTTGGATTCAAGCAGCAACCCAATAAACCCACAAAAAGAGTATTAATTTTATCTGTTTCTTGTCAATGTCATTTGGACTAAAAATATCATTTCTTAAAAATATGAAACACACCACAATTTACCAATTTTTTTCATGCTATATTCTTAAATTTATATTTGCATTTAGGCAGTATGCCCACAAATTATTAATTGAAATGATCAAAAGGATGGAGAAATAACTTAAGCAATACATTTTTTTTGTACTTAGTATCCAAAGAGAATATCTTTAGAGGCATTTTCAGTTGTTATGGCACAGCTGCTTGGAGTTAATCTGGGATTAAGATATGATGACATCTATAATTGTTACTGTCCAGGAGCTGCATGCATTATGAATCCTCAAGCAATGTAAGGTGTTGTTTCTATAAACTCTATGTAGTTTTTGGTGGAATGTTTGTAGTAGTCTTTGATGTATAATTGCTTTGATGTATATAACTTATGGGTGAGAAGATTTTTATTAAATAGATGTGTTGTTATTTAAAGATTATTAAATACAAACAGGATTCAATATTGTAGAAAATGTGCTTAATATTTCCATATTCAATGTGACAGTCCACAGAGAAACTATTTGTTGTTAGTGACTTTCTGGGGCTTGCTATAGTCTTGAAGTGAAATTTATTTATTCATTTTGAAAATGTAATGGGCATTGACTGTGTTGCAAGGTTGTGTGCTTGCCTTATCAATGGTTAACAAGGTAAGTAAGTCCTAAATATATAATACTAGAGGCCCGGTGTACAAAAATTTATGCACTCAGTGGCGGGGGGGGTGTTCCTCAGCCCAGCCTGTATCCTCTCACAGTCTGGGGACCCTTGGGGGATGACTACCTGCTGGCTTAGGCCCGCTCCCTGGGGGATTGGGCCTAAGCTGGCAGTCAGACATCCCTCTGGCAGCCCGGGAGCCCTTAGGGGATGTCCACTTGCCAGTGGGGAGCAGGCCTAAGCTGCAGT
>NW_005353460.1:2785990-2796201 GCF_000412655.1 Myotis brandtii
GCAACCAAGCCTCCTGCTTGCTCCAGCTCCGGGCTTCTTGCGGCCATCTTGGTTGGGTTAATTTGCATATAGTCACTCTGTTTGGCTGGTGGGCATGGGTTGGGGTGTAGCAGAGGTGTGGTCAATTTGCATGTTTCTCTTTTATTACATTAGATTAGTGCATTAGGAACAGGAAAGAAAAAAGTGGCCATAGAATAAACAAAATATAAACATCTAATGATAGGTGCCCAGAAGGAGGTTGATAGGGAATACATAAGGAGAGGAAATTTTCTAATAGTAGTAATGTGGCCTAGGAAATATTCTGTAGGGACCTGAAGAGAAGGAATGAACCTATTCATCTAGAGAACTTATTGAATACCATTGAGGGAGGGCAGGCGAGTGATACTTGGATGGCAACAAGCTTGAGAAACTCAACAGACTATTAAGAGGAGATTGAGGGGTTAAGGGAATGACAATGAAAAACAAGAGACATGGCTTGGACTATAAGGACATATATAGAAGGCATAAGGAAAATAAAGTAAGCTGCAAGGAGGCTAAAGAACAATCAGTCAGGGGAAGAAGTCCAGGAGTAACTAACATGGTGTATGTAGGAAAAAGCCTGATTGTGTAATCATGATGCGAGTGGTGGGATTTTATGATCAATGTAGCAAACCACATTTTAAATTGATTTATAAAGTATGGCTAATAAAATTTTCTTAAAAAAGAATGAATAATACATCAGAGGGAAAATATTATAATAATATTGGGGAGATGATTATCATAATTACATCAATTTATTAAGATTGAGAGAAATGGAAATGGCAACAATTATTTGTAGATTTTTGGATATCACAACTTAACTAAAAGGCAAATGTTTAGTGAAAAAGGAAAATGTTTTAGGAAAGGAGAAATTGGGAAATCTTGAGGGAGTTTTAAATGCTATATTGGGGATGCTGAGTCATTTATTAGAGTTAAGTGCACAGTTATATAGATCAGGATCTCTGAGGACAAGGGATCTAGAATGTGTGAGCCATCTGCATATTGATGGGAATTAAAACCATGGACAGTTCATTTAGAAAGAAGTTGAAACTAGTGAAAGAGGTGCCCTAAGATGTAGCTTTGCGGGCTTGTCATAGAAAGGAAGAAAATATTTGAATTAGAGAGGATGGCTCCATACCTAGGGAGGACTATGTTTTAAGAAAAGGGAGAAGATGGAAGTCAGATGGTAATTTAGTCCTCCAAGTGTCTGACAAAATAAAGAATAAAGTAGGAAAACAAACAAAAACCCAAAAGCATATTCTACATTTCCCAAACTGGAACACACCAAAGATACCAGCAGGTGGGTTCAATTCACTGACAAAATAAGACCCGCATGAAGTAAGTAGCTGTGCAGGAGGAAATAAAATGAACATGGTGATGTCACTCATTTGTGGAATATAATGAACAACATAAACTGATGAATAAAAACAGATCTAGAGACAGAGAAGCATCGATCAGACCCTCAAACCTCAGAGGGAAGGCAGGGGAGAGTGGGGGGAAAGGGGAGAGATCAACCAAAGGACTACTATGCAAGACTATTAAGAGGAGATTGAGGGGTTAAGGGAATGACAATGAAAAACAAGAGACATGGCTTGGACTATAAGGACATATATAGAAGGCATAAGGAAAATAAAGTAAACTACAAGAAGGCTAAAGAACAATCACTTAACTTCCTCTACTTACTAGAATACTATTATATTAAATTATAATATAAACTAGAGGCCCGATGCACAAAAATTTGTGCACTCGGGGGGGAGAGGGGGTCCCTCAGCCCGGCCTGTGCACTCTCGCAGTCTGGGACCCCTTGGGAGATAACGACCTGCTGGCTTAGGCCTGCTCCCGGGTGGCAGAGGGCAGGCCCATGGTCACACCCCCTTCAGGGTGGGGGTCCCCACTGGGGTGCCTGGCCAGCCTGGATGAGGGGATGATGGCTGTTTGCAGCTGGTCACACCCCCTTCAGGGTGGGGGTCCCCACTGGGGTGCCTGGCCAGCCTGGATGAGGGGATGATGGCTGTTTGCAGCTGGTCACACCCCCTTCAGGGTGGGGGTCCCCACTGGGGTGCCTGGCCAGCCTGGATGAGGGGATGATGGCTGTTTGCAGCTGGTCACACCCCCTTCAGGGTGGGGGTCCCCACTGGGGTGCCTGGCCAGCCTGGATGAGGGGATGATGGCTGTTTGCAGCTGGTCACACCCCCTTCAGGGTGGGGGTCCCCACTGGGGTGCCTGGCCAGCCTGGATGAGGGGATGATGGCTGTTTGCAGCTGGTCACACCCCCTTCAGGGTGGGGGTCCCCACTGGGGTGCCTGGCCAGCCTGGATGAGGGGATGATGGCTGTTTGCAGCTGGTCACACCCCCTTCAGGGTGGGGGTCCCCACTGGGGTGCCTGGCCAGCCTGGATGAGGGGATGATGGCTGTTTGCAGCTGGTCACACCCCCTTCAGGGTGGGGGTCCCCACTGGGGTGCCTGGCCAGCCTGGATGAGGGGATGATGGCTGTTTGCAGCTGGTCACACCCCCTTCAGGGTGGGGGTCCCCACTGGGGTGCCTGGCCAGCCTGGGTGAGGGGATGATGGCTGTTTGCAGCTGGTCACACCCCCTTCAGGGTGGGGGTCCCCACTGGGGTGCCTGGCCAGCCTGGATGAGGGCATGATGGCTGTTTGCAGGTGGTCACACACTCTTCAGGGTCGGGGTCCCCACTGGGGTGCCTGGCTAGTCTGGTTGAGGGGCTGAGGGCTGTTTTCAGGCTGGGGGGTGACTGAAGCTCCCAACCGCTCCTTTTTTTCTTTTTTTCTTTTTAATTCTGGGCCAGCTTTACCTCTGAGGCTTGGCTCCAACTCTTAGGCCTCGGCTGCTGAAAGCAGGTATCTGGTTTGTTTGGGTTCTATAATCAAAACACTGTTTCAACTCCAGCTCTGAGATCCTGGCTGGCTGAAAGCAGGTTTCTGGGGTTTTGTTTAGCTTCTATATTTGTAACAATGTTTCAAACTGCAAGCTCAGAGGCCGGCAAGGCAGGCGGGGAACGTTGGAGTCCTCCATCACTGAAGCAAGCAAGCCTCCTGTTCGCTTCAAGCTGCCTGGCTGCCGGCCGCCATCTAGGCTGGCAGTTAATTTGCATATCGCCCTGATTAGCCAATGGGAAGGGTAGCGGAGTGACACCAATTTGCATGTTTCTCTTTTATTAGTGTAGATGAACTCATTGCTTACATTTTCTATGACTTGTATTAAAAATCAAAGCACTCTCCTTCTTGTTTTTCTCTGTCTGAAGTTGCACTGAATTAATATGTAGTGCCATATTGAAGAGAGTTAGTTTGATAGTGATTTTACTCCATATCTGAAGAATATAATTTAATTTTAGACGTTCCTGTGGTGTAAAGCTGTTCAGCAGTTGCAGCGTAGATGAATTTAAACGTGTAGTTTCACAGCCTGAATTTGAATGTCTTCAAAATCAAACCATTTCAAAAGTGGTTGTCCAAGGAAGAGCATCAGAATGTGGCAATGGAATTGTGGAAAAGGGAGAGCAATGTGATTGTGGCCCTCCAGAGGTTAGTGTCAATCATTAATGAGTAGCTAAAGACTTGTTTTTCTGCTCATAAGATTGTGATACAAAAGGGAAGGGCTTTTTGTCAAATGCTACACCATTTCATCAACTATCTAAAACAGTGATGGTGAACCTTTTGAGCTCGGCATGTCAGCATTTTGAAAAACCCTAATTTAACTCTGGTGCCATGTCACATATAGAAATTTTTTGATATTTGCAACCATAGTAAAACAAAGACTTATATTTTTGATATTTATTTTATATATTTAAATGCCATTTAACAAAGAAAAATCAACCAAAAAAAATGAGTTCGCGTGTCACCTCTGACAAGCGTGTCATAGGTTTAGGTTCGCCATCACTCATCTAAGACATGGAGATATTGGGCATGTGAGAACGGACTCACCTTGCATTTGAAACATTTGAAGAATTTAAGTATAGAGTAAGTACAGGTAAGTGTAGCATGGATTCAATACAATTTTCTTCATTGTGCAACCATTAATAGCAACACTCACCTTTCTGTATCATAAAAACTAGCACCCTCAACAATATAGTCACCTAAATCATGTCCTGAATTCTTCCCAAGTGAGTACTGGTTCCCAAAGTTATACAATGTGTGCTGTTTACCTCCTCATCTCTTTAGTCCTTGCATCTGGGGATCTTCATTTATATTAACTTGGTTGAACAGAATTGAATAAATCATAATGCATCATTCATCATCGTTGTATTTAGTTTTTGCTATTATTTGTTTTCAATTGTGCTTGGTAAGATAATCAGTGAATTTTGTGGTGACTGTCTTCATATACTTATTCATTGTGATGTTGAGAATGATAGAGATTTTCTAGAAAAGATGAAGGCTCTCTAATTATTAGAGGAAAAATTCCATATAACTTGAATGCATTACAAATGTAAGTGAATGACTCAAAATCTCTGTATTTTTATTAATTTTGATTGTCTGACCTCTCAGTACTTGAGAAATTATATTGATCCCTCCGATGATACAGTTGTATTTGCCTACTTCTCACTAGAATTTACTCAATTCATTCTTTATATTTTGAAGTTGTTTTATATGGTGCAAACTTATTTATAACTAGATTCCCAGTGCACGAATTCATGCATCTTGAAAGGAACTGTGGGCAGAGAGGCTGCAGTGGGCACAGGGGCAGGTCTTGGCCTGTCCTCCACACCTCTGCCTGGCCCCTCCCACAGTGGCCCTGGTCCCCTGTCTGCCATAAGCCCGGGTCCCACTGACACTGCTCCCACATGCTGATGGTGCTGGCTCTGCTCTCACCCACTGATGGCGCAGAGCAATTGGGGCTTTGCGGGAGCTAGTGGCGGGTGCTGCCCCAATTATCCCTCAGGAGCATGGGGGGAGGGAGAAGCCCTTCGGGGCCATTAGGTCCAGCAGCTGCTACCTGCACCCGCTGAATGCGCTGAGTGATTGGGACCATTGCCAGGTACCAGCAGCGGGTGCAAGTGGCAGCTCCGGCACTGGCTGTGGGTGGGATGCTGGGCAGGACTACAGCACACAGGAGCAAAGAATTTTCAGTAACCAACAGAGGCCCACCCCAATGACAGCGACTGGGGCGCCAACTTGGTCTGGTGCCCCGCTCACCTGCTCCACCATCCCGCCACAGCCAATGCCTGTCATGTTCTGCACACGCCCCTGGTGGTCAGTGCATGTCATAGCGATCGATTGGTTGTTCGGTTGTTCTGGTTGTTCTGCTGTTTGGTCTATTTGCATATTAGCCTTTTATTATATAGGACTAGGGGCCCAGTGCACGAATTTGTGCACCTTGAAAGGAACTGTGGGCCACAAGGCTGCGGTGGGCACAGGGGCAGGTTTCGGACCATCCTCCAAGCCCCTGCCCAGCCCCTTCTGCTGTGGCCCCTGGTCCCCTGTGTGCCAGCAGCCCTGATCCTGCCTCTGCTCCCATGCACTGACAGTGCGGGCCGCTTGCACCGCTGAAGGTGTAAAGAGATTGGGTTCAGCTCCAGCAGCGGGTGTGAGTGGGCCAGCGCTGACAGCGTGTGCAAGTGGCCGCTGCTGCCCCAATTGCCCTTCAGGAGCAGGAGGAGGTGGAGAAGCCTTCAGGGACAATCAGGGCTGGCAGCCGCTGCTCACACCCGCTGATGGCACCCAGTGATCAGGGCTGGCGCTTGGCATCAGCAGGTGCAAGCGCCAGGTGGGACCATGGCATGTGGGAGCAAAGAATATTCAGTAAGCACCAGAGGCTCACCCCAATGACAGCGACTGGCACCCTGCCTTGGTCTGGCGCTCTTGCTCACCTGCTCCACCATCTTGCCGTGGCCAATGACTGCCATGTTTTGTGCACACTCCCTGGTGGTCAGCGCACATCATAGCTACCAGTTGTTCGGTTGTTTTGCCATTCAGTCTATTTGCGTATTAGCCTTCTATTATATATGCTTGTAGAAGGCTCATATGTACACTGTTTCTCCAGGAAACTAAGTTTTCTTGGCATGAGACGAGTTTTGTAGGGAGGGATCCTAGTGATCTTGTCGTTTAGGTAAACAGTAAGTGGGCTACTTCTGGTTTTTGTTTGTTTCTTTGTTTTTACAGATGGACAATCTCCTATTTGTGGTGTTTATCCCTGTAAGAGGCCGTTTGGTTTATATGGAACTTTTGGGAGGTTTTCTCATCCAATTGATTTGCATCCTATATAATAAAAGCCTAATATGCTAAGTGTCCAGTCATCAGGTTGGCCATTCAACCAATCAAAGTGTACTATGCTAATGATATGCTAAGGCTGCTCAACCACTCTCTATGACATGCACTGACCACCAGGGGCAGACACTCTTACTGGTAGGTTATCTTGCTGCTGGGATCCAGCTGATTTGAACTGAATGAGACAGGCTGGACATGCCCTCGATCCGTCCCATGGTCCCTTCCTAGCTGGCCAACCTCCTGCATCCCTCCCTGACCCAGATCATGCACCAGTGGGGTCCCTTGTCCTGGCCTGTGCCCTCTCACAGTCTGGGTTGAGGACCCCTCCACTCCCACCCCAAGTGCATGGATTTCGGGCACTGGTTCTCTTATTGTTTTATAAAGAGGACTGTAAACTGAATAGGTATATTTGAACACTGATTTGTTGTTCCACTTATGTATGCATTTATAGGTTGATTCTTGTATGTGCCACCACTAGGGATCAAACCTGCAACCTTATTGTATCTGGAAACACTGGGACCATCTGAGAAACTCAGACAGGGCCCTTTTTCTAGTTCTTTAAGATGGAATGCTAAGTTATTTAATTGAGATGTCACTTGTTTCTTGAGATAGGCCTTTACTGACATAACTTCCCTCTTATTACTGCCTTCTCTATCTTTCTCTATTTTTTTTTTCTTTTCTGCTCAATCACTCGACTCCCAACCAAAATCCCTGACCACTCCAACCACCCCATCACACCAGAGGTGAATGCCTGCTCTCTACCTATGAATGTGTTTCTATTTTGCTTAGTAGCTCGGCTTGTTCATTTACTTTCACATATGAGTGAAATTATATGGTATTTGTCTTTCTCGCACTGTCATATTTCACTTAGTATTATGTTCTCCAGGCCCATAGGTAAGATTTTCTTCCATTTGGAGCTTAGCAAATAATGAAAATAATTTTCTCTGAAACGTTTCTTATAATACCAAAATATTATAATTTAGAAACCTCTATTTTGTCACAATCATAACTTGCTATACATTTCTAAAATTATTTCCTGAGAACCTTGATATGGAAATGTACTTATAATGTATTTGATAAAAAAATATAAATGTAGAAATTCATTGTATATGTATATGTTTACAAAACCAAAGGGGATTGAAAAATAATTGTATAAAATAATTTTTTGTATATGTTTACAAAACCAAAGGGGATTGAAATTAATTGCATAAAATAAGTAAAAGTTCAATTTCTTGAGCGTGTAATTATGCATAATTTATTACCATTGTTTTCTATATTGAAAATATCATAATTTCAAATGAAGCAGTGCTATAAATACTAGTAAATACAGAAGTAAAAATTATACTGTAATTGTATTTAACTTAGAGACAAACAGTTTATTTTGACAAATAAAATTATCTATTTGATGGCAAATTCTAATTATTTAATTTGATTGTATTTGCTTTTAGGAATGTGATTTTAAAAAATGCTGTAATGCTGAAACTTGTACATTCATTCCATCTGCAGAATGTGGCAATGGACCATGCTGTGACAATAAAACTTGTCTGGTAAGCTTTCTAAATATAACCGTTTTACCTCATGAAATTGTTGTGTTCTTGTGCTTTCTTTCTGCTTTAGTTTTTTAAAAACTTGTTTGTACACATCTTTCAAATATGCTACTTTATGTACCCTATTCATGCACTGTTGGCTTTAGAATTTAGATGATGTCTTTACGTCTTTTTCTACCTACTATTTAGCTCCACTACTCTCTGTATTGTTTCATTTTCTATTCAAGATCCATCTAGTTATTGCACTCAATACCAATTCCAGATTATTTGGGTGCTCTGAATTCCTAGCGGTGCTGCCTGAGTGAAGCTCTTCATCATGAAACAACTTACGACAAAATTATAAATGAGCCAGCTAACACACAGTTGACATGCAATGCTCCAATAAAAGACAGTACTTTAAAAAATCTGATTTTGAAAATACTAGAAAAAGGAATCCATGTGGAATATGTAGCATATAAAATAGTGAAGTTTGCCTTGGTCGAGGACTCCTAGCCTAGAAGTGGAGGATTGAATTGATTTCTCTTGGGAAGTTTCCCATTCATGTTTTTCTCTGTAGCCACATCTGAGAGGGGATTGGTTAGGAGTTGTTTTCTGTGGTTTGCATCATTATAGCATCTCATTTAGTGTTCCTTTCAGGAGTCTATGACAAAAGTGGATTAAATAGAGATATTTTCTGTTTCAGTGTAATCTCTCACAACATTATTCTGCTTTGTTCTATATGTGTTCATTTTTACTCTGTGGGCTAGTGATTAGAACCAATGGTCAGTTATATTTAAGGTACATAAATCTAGAGGCCAGTGTAGGGTTTCTACTTCTTAGCAGTAAATCTTGTTGCTTTTCCCTTCATTAGAGGTCTCATCCTGACCTTAGTCTCCAAACCAGTGCAATATAGCTTTTCTAAACAGTCCATTGCCATTTACCTACCCCCCAAGCTCTTGAAAATGGAGATAATCACTACATTTGGTTGCATGAAAATTCACAGTACAAGTTGCTAAAAGCTTCAGGGCAAGAGCTAAATGTACTTTGTTAGTTTACATTAACTTTATATGTGTTAGGAAATAGAACTTTGCTTTTGCTCTCATTTATTGGCCCTAAGGGTAAAAGTCTTCCTATTTTCTTCTCTTTTCTACTTTCAAGCAGGCTAATTTATACCAATGCATTTCCAAAATTTAACAATTTTATCTAATATTTTATAAATTACATTTCTATTTAGATAAAAACAAATCCAAGTGCAAAGATATGGAAGGCGATAATTTAACCAGCTGCTTCACTGAAACATAGCAATGAATAACTTGTTTCTAACCTGTACACAGACATTTCTATATGCAATTTAAAAAATGTAATTGGTACTCTATAATACATATTATGTAGTGGTCAGTTGTGTCTTTTTCAAAAATTTGCACAGAATGATGTTTATTATGAATTTCTTATATACACTTTATGTGTGAAAATTTTAAAGATATGAGCATTCTAACTGTGGACTTTAAATTCAAGCTTACTAAAAGTTTGAAATAAAGCTTGCTTCTAATACTATTTTGTTCACACCTTAGGTATAGTATAATTTTAATGTCATAGTGGAACAACAAAGGTGAAAAACTCTCGATATACAGCTTTTGTTTTTAAAATATCAAGTGACTAAAATATCATTTGACATTACATGACTTCACTTTTTAGAAGAATAAGCTGAAGAGTTCTTTTATTTTCTAAATAGTGGTTAAAGAAGAAAGCTATCATCATATTCTGGAATTTGTTTTATAATGAAAATCAATCAAACCATAACCAACACTTAGCACTTTAGTAGTATTTTATTCTATTACTAGAGGCCTGGTGCACAAAAATTTGTGCACTCTGGGGGGAGAGGGGGTCCCTCAGCCCGTCCTGTGCCCTCTCGCAGTCTGGGACCCCTCAGGAGATAATGACCTGCTGGCTTAGGCCTGCTCCCGGGTGGCAGAGGGCAGGCCCAATCCCTAGGTGCAGCCCCTGGTTGGGCTCAGAGCAGGGCTGATTGGGGAGTTGGGCGCCGCCCCCTGTCATGCACAGAGCAGGGCGGATCGGGAGGTTGCGATGCCACCCTCAGTCACGCTCAGGGTAGGGCCGATTGGGGGGTTGGGGCACCGCCCCCTGTCACACTCAAGGCAGGGTCGATGGGGAGGTTGCGGCGCCACCCCCTGTCACGCACAGAGCAGGGCCAATCAGGGGGTTGGGCACTGCCCCCTGTCATGCACAGAGCAGGGCGGATCGGGAGGTTGCGATGCCACCCCTAGCCCCCTGTCCACAGAGCAGGGCGGATCAGGGGGTTGGGGTGCTGCACCCTGTCACACTCAGGGCAGGGCCAATGGGGAGGTTATGGCTCCTCTCCATCACACACAGAGCAGGGCCCGTGGGGTGGGGGGGTTGGGGTGCCGCACCCTGTCACACACAGAGCCG
>NW_005353460.1:2797125-2800333 GCF_000412655.1 Myotis brandtii
TTTTTTAAAAGTTAACCGCCATCTTTGTTGGCAATTAATTTGCATATCGCCCTGATTAGCCAATGGGAAGGGTAGCGGTCGTACGCTAATTACCATGTTTCTCTTTTATTAGATAGGACTAGAAGCCCAGTGCATGAAATTTATGCATGGGTGGGATGTGTGTCCTTAGCCCAGCCTCCACCCGCTCCAATCAGGGACCTCTCGAGGGATGAACGACTGCTCATTTAAGTCCAATCTTGCTGGGATCAGGCCTAAACAGGAAGTCGGACATCCCTCTCACAATCCAGGGCAGCTGGCTTTCAACTATTCACCTGCCTGCCTGCCTGATTGCCCTTAACTGCATCTGCCTGCCAGCCTGATCACCTCCTAACCCAGGGGTGGGCAAACTTTTTGACTCGAGGGCCACAATGGGTTCTTAAACTGGACCGGAGGGCCGGAACAAAAGCATGGATGGAGTGTTTGTGTGAACTAATATAAATTTAAAGTAAACATCATTACATAAAAGGGTATGGTCTTTTTTTTTTTTAGTTTTATTCATTTCAAATGGGCCGGATCCGGCCCGCAGGCCGTAGTTTACCCACAGCTGCCCTAACCACTCCACTGCCAACCTGATTGATGCCTAACTGCTCCCCTGCCAACCTGATTGCCCCTAACTGCCCTCCCCTGCTGGCCTGACCACCCCTAACTGCCCTCCCTTGCCAGCCTAGTTTCCCCTAACTGCTCTCCCCTGCCAGTCTGGTCACCCCTAACTTCCCTCCCCTGCAGCCTTGGTTGCCCCCAACTCCCCTCCCCTGCAGGCCTGGTCCCTCCCAACTGCCCTCCCCTGCAGGCCTGGTTGCCCCTAAGTGCCCTCCACTTCTGGCCTGGTCACCCCTTACTGCCCCCTCCTGCAGGCCTGGTCATCCCCAACTGCTCTCCCCTGCAGGCCTGGTCAGCCTTAACTGCTCTTCCTTGCTGGCCTGGTCGCCCCCAACTGCCCTCCCCTGCCGGTCTGGTCGTCCCTAATTGCTTTCCCCTGCAGGCCTGGTTGCCCCCAATTGCTTACCCCTGCAGGTCTGGTCGTCCATCACTGCCCTCTCCTGAAGATTTGGTTGCCCCCAACATCCCTCCCCTTCTGGCCTGATCATCCCCAACTACCCTCCCTTGCAGGCCTGGTTTCTCCCAATGCCATCCCCTGCTGGCCATCTTGTGGCATCCATCTTGTGTCCACATGGGGGCATCCATCTTGTTTGTTGGAGTGATGGTCAATTTGCATATTACCTCTTTATTATATAGGACTAGGGGCACAGTGGAGGAATTCATGCACCTTGAAAGGAACTGTGAGCCGCAAGGCTGCAGTCAGCTCAGGGGCAGGTCTCAGCCCATCCTCTGCGCCCCAGCCTGGCTCCTCTCACTGTGGCCCCCAGTCCTCTGTCTGCTGGCAACCCCACTCCCACACGCTGATGGCGCTGGGCCGACTCGCTCCCACTGACAGTGAGGAACGATTGGGGCCGGCGCCAGCATTGGATGCAACTGGCAGCTCTAGCTCTGGCTATGGGTATGAGCGGGCCCGGCGCCAGCAGTCAGTGTGAGTGACGGCTCTTGTATCGGCAGTGGGTGTGAGCGGATCCAGTGCTGACAGCAGGTGTGAGTGCTGGGCAGAACTGTAACATGTAGGAGCAAAGAATTATAAGTGATCACCAGAGGCTCACTTCAATGACAGAAGCCGGCACCTTGCCTTGGTCTGGTGCCCCTGCTCACCTGCTCCACCATCCCGCAGTGGCTGATGCCCACCATGTTTAGTGTATGACTCCTGGTGGTCAGCACACATCATAGTGACTGGTTTTTCAGTTGTTTGATTGTTCTGCTGTTTGGTCTATTTGCATATTAAGGTTTTATATATAGAAATCAGCCAGAGTTTAAATTTAATTCCATTCATCACCAGCAGTTTCAGAAGAGCAAAGTGGTCAGACAACCATGCACTTCATAGAGTGGACTCCCTGTGGCCCACCTGGCCCCACACCCAGTTTTCTCCTCCATTTTTACTATATTCCCCATGCTGCAAACTGCAACTCTGTGGCTATTATGCAGCTACCAATTTGTGCTGTTTAATCCCTTCACCTGTTCTACCCAGTGCCCAGCTCCTCTGCCCTCTGACAACTGTCAGTCTGTATTTCTGAGTCTGTTCCTATTTTGTTTGTTTCTTTAATTTGTTCATTAGATTTCACATACAAATATGTGAAATCATATGGTATTTGTATTTCTCTGACTGGCTTATTTCAATTAGCATAATACTCTCTGCTGTCACAAAAGGTTGTATCTTGATAATGGCCAAGCAAAGGAAAACAAACAAGCACTTATAAAACTTAGGAAAAGATGAGTCTTACTTAGTGCTCAGGTGAATATTTCAAACAGGAACAATAGAATCCTTATTCTATTGCATATCCTTGCAATTTCGTTGACAGGTCTCAAACAAGGTTTCTGCATGTGTAACAGAGATAACTCATTACATCTCCTGGCATGTCTAGTCCACAGTACAATATTTCAGAAGAGTAGAGAGATCCTTTCTTTGCCAACATCTGCCTCTCTGCTTGGTAATAGAAGAAACCATGACTGATCCTGCTAAGTTAAATTTCCACCACTGATCCTTTCCCTGTGTCTAGGGAGAAGTTTTCTGATTATCATCCTGAGTCAGAGCAGATTCAAAATTCATAATCCCTCATGGTAGAGATGGAGTACATCCTGAAAGAAAAATTGCTTGAAATGAAAATGATATCCATTCAGTCATATTTTAGAAATATGAGTAAGACTAGTATCTGAATTAGGACAGAATTTCAGGAGTGTAATTTGTCCCCAAGAACCCAAAGTTGAAAAACAAATATGCAAACCTTGATATAACATATTTTCTGTTGATCTTGAAGTAAGTATTTAGTATAACCTCAGCATTACAACTATGAATGCTTTCACTAACTAGATCCTTTTTAAAAATTGAGGTGCAAATTGATGGACATTTGGGTTCTTTCTGATCTAGTTCTCTAGAACTTTTAAGAAAATTTATAATTTTATTTAAGTAGCTAAAAATGTAATAGAATCTAAATCAGAGTTACAAACACAATGCTCTCACTTAATCTTTTTACATTTTTGGTTGATACTTTACAAAAATATTTGTTTTAATAATATTATAATATATATATATATATATATATATATATATATATATTAGTAAAAA
>NW_005353460.1:2801074-2806499 GCF_000412655.1 Myotis brandtii
GGCTGTTCCCCCCCACCTGTGGGCCTTGATGGGGACCTCAAGGAGTGCCCCCTTCCCCAGCCCAGGAAGGGGGACCTCAGGCCGTACCCCCTGCCCCAGCACCTGAGGCTGCACCCTCCTGCCTGGCGGGGCTTGACGGGGGTAGGGCCGGCCATGTCTGGATCTAGCCCAATGTGGTTGGGGCCGGTGGGGTCTGGGTTTTGCGTGATTTCGAGGCACATGTGGGTGGGCAGGGACTTGACTCTGGTTCCCATGTCACGCCCCAGACTCTGACAGGAGGAAGATTTTCATATACATTTTACTAATTTTCTTGCATCTCTGACACTTCTATTATTACAGAAAGGGCAAATAGCAATATTAAAATATTTCCTCTTAATTCCCTATTAATGTACACAAATTTTATGCACTGGGTCACTAGTTTGAAAATGAAATTGCAAATCAAAATATCTTTGAATTATGTCAAGAGGAAAATGTCCTTAGTAAATATAAGACAAAGAGAATAGAGCATTAGGCAAATTTCATATGATTGGTATATAGAGACTAGATTACTAGAATTGTATATCAGAAAATAAATGACTAACTTTTAAGTCATTTCTGTAAGATGATACCACTTTTACTCTTCTCAAGTGGTTAGTTTTTTGGGAGTGTTTCTCATTCTGGAAGAGCCAGTAGGTGACATGAAATACTTGTAGTAGATGGCATTGATTGGATATTGGTGCTGTCTAGATGTCTCTGTATTAATGTACCATACTTTAGTTTTAATTTTTGTAAGATGAGTAATTGGAACTTTTATTTTAAGTTGCTAAAGGTGGAACGTATCTATGTGCAGAAGAAGTGAATTTTATGACAGATGACTTTGGAAACTGTCATACAGGGTATTGTAATTTTCGGTGTGTATTTTAAAACTTATCCATCTCCCAAATGCATGTATGTGTTTGTGTGTATGTGTTTTCTGCAATAAGCCTCTTAATTCAAGTGAGAGATGAATTTAGTACATATGGATGAATTTATATGTTACACTTAATAATACATTGTATGCTCTGAGTAGCTTTTATGTTATGTTCTGAGTAATGTTTTGAATTATTCTCATTTTTTAAAATCGTTATTTACCTAAAAAATTGTGTCCCAAAATGACATATGGGGAATTTTCTCTGCTTTATATTGCCAGTAACACCTTGTGTGCAAAGATAGTTTGTGACTGGACAAATACACATATAACGGAAACGAGAAATTTTGATGTTCAATATACTTACCTTGGTGGCCATATATGTATGTCAGCAGCTACAAGAAAAGATTCAAAAGTCACAGATCCAGATAATACCTATGTAACTGATGGCACTATGTGTGATGAAAATATGGTAAATATAAATTGTATTTGATTCTATATATGATGTGTGTATGAATGTCCCTGAGTGTATGTGTATGAAAGACAGAGAGAGAGAGATTAAGATATTTTATTTACAATTTTACAAACTAGTTCCTGTATCTTAAGATTCAAAGATCATAATTTCTTTTGGTCAATAGAACACTTGATTTCCTATCATTTTTTATTATGAACTTTGCTATAAATATTTAAAATGGTTTTCTCACACATGAAGCTAGAACAGTGATGGCAAACCTATGACATGCGTGTCAGAGGTGACATGTGAATTCATTTTTTTGGTTGATTTTTCTTTGTTAAATGGCATTTAAATATATAAAATAAATATTAAAAATATAAGTCTTTGTTTTACTATGGTTGCAAATATCAAAAAATTTCTATATGTGACATGGCACCAGAGTTAAGTTAGGGTTTTTCAAAATGCTGACATGCTGAGCTCAAAAGGTTCACCATCACTGAGCTAGAATTTGGTCTGCAATAGTTTGTGTAAACAAAAGGCAAAAAAAGAAATAATACCCTAAAAAGGTAGAATAGAGCAATCTGAATACTAAGAACAATAATAACAAGAACAAACAAATATTTAGTCTTGCAGTAACGATGAGAATTATTTTGGTTATAAGAAAAGTTAAACATTTATTTCCTTATTAGCTTAGTTCTTTCTCCAAAGCATAATGTATTTGTTAAAAATTTGGCCCTTCCATAAGACACAGAAATAAAACAGAGTATAAGCATTATTTAATTTTTCTTAAAAATTTTAAGAAACATTATAGATAAGTGATTTTGAAACTATTACTACTAAAACTAGTTGACTGAAGAAAAAAAGTGCATAATTATCTTACATTGTTTTTTGTTAATCCTCACCCCAGGATATTTTTCCTTTGATTTTTTTTCCATTGATTTTTTAGAGAGAGTGGAAGCAGGGGGAGAGACAGAGAGAGAGAAACATGGAGGTGCGAGAGACACATCCATTGGTTGCCTCCCCACTTGCCCAGACCAGGGCCAGGGTTTGAGCCTGCAACCAAGGTAAATGCTCTTGATCAGAATTGAACTCAGGATGCTTCAATTGCAGGGCCAAAGCGCTATCCACTAACCCAAACTGCCTAGAGCGTTATCTTATATTTTGATTAAAATGATTTCTATTGAGAAACAGTATTTTAAGAAAGGAAAAATAAGCAGAAAAAGGCAATGAGTAAACATTGAATGACAGAAGACATTTTTACATAAAAATGGTAATCACAAAGGAACATACTGGCACTGAATACATTGTCCACAAAAGAGTTTCTAGTCTAAGAAAAAAAATCTTAGTGAAAATAAATCTTTGCCTAAAGAGTTTATTTAGGCAAATTGACATCAGTTGCTGTAAAACAAAACCTAAAAGGATGAATAAAATTCTCTGGGGAATAGCAGTTTTATTGCTGATTTATGCATCAGAATCAAAGGAAAGACCATAGGGGTGGTTGCTTGAAATTCATTGGTAGCCTGGAGACAGCAAAGATGGGAAATCTCTGAGATTGGATGAAAAGTAGTAAAAATAGACACACACTTGCTTTACCCCGGTGGGTACGGGGTGTTTGATAATGAACATTTAGAGCGCATAGAGATGGTATGCGGGGAGCAAGATAGCAGTGAGTTGTTCTCTGGACTCTAGCTGTGGTGCAATAGTTGTGCCAGATATTCCAAAGGTATGTTATTTTAGATCAGTGGTTCTCAACCTTCCTAATGCCGCTACCCTTTAATACAGTTCCTCATGTTGTAGTGACCCCCAATTTCATTGTTACAAATTGAACATAATTAAAGCATAGTGATTAATCACAAAAACAATATGTAATTATATATGTGTTTTCTGATGGTCTTAGGCGACCCCTGTGAAAGGGTCGTTCTCAACCCACAGGTTGAGAACCGCTGTTTTAGATGCAAAAGGACAATCTACAGGCTCAGTTAAGATAGAGACTGACCTTTGTCAAGGAAGATACTACCCTAGGACATGAATACATACCAAGACCCCCTTTTAGTTAGAAATTTTAAGTTTCAGATCTTCTTATGTAGTTACTTTATGTATCTGAGATTATAAAACCAACCATGTATGCCTTCTTTAAGGTTGTCAAGTTTAGTATGTGGCCCCTTTTTGTCCACAACATTATAAAATAATATGTCTTCAAAGTTCATTTAAAACAAAGTGAACAAATGTTCACTATAAATAAGTCAGAGTAAATATACTAATTTAATCATTCTTTAACTAGAAAAAGGCAATAAAATGGTGTACACACACACACACTCACACACACACACACACACACACACACACACACGCTCGCATGCATCATATAACACCAAAAACATTAATTAACACTAAGTTGACATTGGTGTTAGAAATACCCTTGAAAGAATCTAAAGTGACCATCATTAACATGTTTCAATGAGCACTTGAAAACATGCTGGAAACTAATGAAATGATAGAGAGTTCCAGCAAGGAGTTAAGAAGATGTAAAGAAGAATTGTTTAGAAAATTTGGAGCTGAAACATACAACAATCAATGTAGAATGGGGCCAAAATAGGCTTACAGGTGTTTGTATGGAAAATAATACAATGATCCCATATAATAAAAGCCTAATATGCTTAGTGTCCAGTCATCTGGTTGCCCGTTCAATCAAAGCGTAATAATGCTAATGATATGCTAAGGCCACTCAACCGCTTGCTATGACATGCCCTGACCACCAGGGGGCAGACAGTTGACCTGTCGACCAGTTGCTATGACATGCACTGACCACCAGGGAGAAGACACTCCCACTGGTAGGCTAGCTTGCTGCTGGGGTCTGGCTGATTGGGACTGAGCAAGATGGGCCCGACATGCCCTGGAGCCTTTCCACTGTCCCTCTCCTGCTGGCCAACCTCCTATGTCCTCCCCAGCCCAAATTGTGAAGGTGGGGTCCCTTGGACTGGCTTGTAGCCTCATGCAATCCAGGACCTCTCAGGAGATGTCAGAGAGCCTGTTTCGGCCCGTTTCCGCAGGCCAGGCCAAGGGACCCCACTGGTGCACGAATATGTGTACTGGGCCTCTAGTTAATAAATAATAATACAAAAATGACCTCTGTGTTTCCTGTCCTCACAACTGTAAACATCCTTGTGCCCCACCCTGTATATAAAAACTCAGTGATGGTCTCAGCAGCAGAATAGTGGGGACAACAGAAAAAAATTAGTGAAGCTGAAAAATACCCAAATTGAACAAAAAGAGTGAAAATAGGATGAAAAAATGAATAGAGCTTCAAGGATATGGGGAGTTATAGGAAATTATATAATACCCAAGACATTGCCATCATAAAATGTAGGAGAAAGAATTTAAAGTTGGAAAAGGATTTGAGGAAATAATGCCTGGAACATTTACAAGTTTGGCAAAAGGCATAAACCCACAGATGAACTAAACTGAAAGAGCATCATATAGGATCAATCTAGTGAAATCCATGGTAGGATACAGCATAATAAAATTTTGGAAAGTTAAAGACAAAGAAAGAGGATCTTAAAAGAAGTGAGAGTGAACTTATATCTGATGTCCAGGAAAAACAGCTACAATAATGTAAATAAAACAATATGGGAACTTGACATACAAATGCTACAGAAGATCGCCATTAACTGATCTTCTACCATCCTAGCTAATAAAAGAGAAACATGCAAATTGACCATACCCCCGAATGCTTCCCATTGGCTAATCAGCAGGATATGCAAATTAACTGCCAATCAAGATGGCGGCTGGCAGCCAGGCAGCTGAAGTGAACAGGACGCTTGCTTGCTCCAGTGATGGAGGAAGCCAAGGTTCCCCGCCTAACGCCGCCCAGCTCTGAGTTCCGGATACAACAATGTTGCAATTATAGAAGCTAAACAAGCTCCAGAAACCTGCTTTCAGCCAGCAGCGGGCTCAGAGCTTAGAGCCGCAGTGATGGCAACAGAGTTTCAATTATAGAAGCTAAACAAAGCCCAGATATCTGCTTTCAGCAGCCGAGGCCTCAAGCTGGAGCCGGCCTCAGAGCTAAAGCCGGCTCTCAGCTCCAG
>NW_005353460.1:2807402-2808614 GCF_000412655.1 Myotis brandtii
TCAGTAGGACATCCACTGAGGGCTCCTGGACTGTGAGAAGGGCAGGCTGGGCTGAGGGAACCCCCACCCCCCAGTGCACGAATTTCATGCACCGGGCCTCTAGTCCTATATAATAAAAGGCTAATATGCAAATTGACCAAACAGCAGAATGACCAGTCACTATGATGCGCACTGACCACCAGAGGCAGATGCTCAATCCAGGAGCTGCCCCCTGGTGGTCAGTGAGCTCCCACAGATTGAGCGCTGCTCATCCAGAAGCCGGGCTTACAGCTGACTAGTGCAGTAGTGGTGGTGGTGAGAGCTTTTCCGGGCTCTGTGGCAGCGCTAAGGACGTCCCACTGACAGCTTAGGCCACGGGCCTGAGCATCAGGTGGACATTCCCCAAGGGCTCCCGGACTGGGAGAGGGCGAAGGCTGGACTGAGGGACCACCCCCCACCCCCTTCTGGAGTGTACTAATTTCTTGTACTGGGCGTCTAGTCTTTCGTAATAATGGAATTCAGCTAATCTTCTGTGGGAATTGAATCATGCATTTGAAAGTCCTCTGGTTTGTCCCAACAGAACTATGGACTTTACAGAGTCCTCATTTCTCTAGCAGAGGTTCTCTACCTGGGAAAATCTAACCATTAGCCCATGCCTAAGTGGGCAATATCCCCATGGAAGGAAAAGAAGTGAGAAAAGAAAAAGGAAAGGGAGGGAGAGAGGAAAGAAAGGAAGGGAGAAAACTCAATACCAAGAATTTTTACTCCCACACCATTTTGTATGATAGAAAACAAATAGCCAGCTTTGTCTGTGTGACTGGGTTTGTCTCATGACAGCCTTTATTTAGAAATCTGGCTTTTAGTCCATGCAACTTACAATAGTTTAATTGGATAAAGCCTATTCCGTGGCAGATTACTTGAGAAGCCTGAATTCTGTAGTCACCATTAATTCAATTGCTTTAGAAAAAAATATACCCTTCTAAATTTTGTCCCTTGGGATAAAAAGGATTGTGCTGACTGCATTCTGTCATTGAGAGGAATAGGTGTGTAGTGAGGATTGAGAGCTAACTAGTTCTGTGGTTTTGTGGACAGACTTCCATTAATAATAGACATTTTAGCCACTCTTCCCAATCCCACCCTTTCAGCTCTCTCCCTGTTTTTCCATATGACTCTGGGGTTGCAGCTCCTCTAGAGCACTGTGACGATGGTCAGCTAGGTTCTCTCCTGTGCTAT
>NW_005353460.1:2809123-2810779 GCF_000412655.1 Myotis brandtii
GTAACCACATGGGTATTCTAGAGGAGATAAGAACATCTTGGCACATACATGCCTTTGAAATTTCAAAAAGATTATGTTTGTGGTATGTAAATGTTGCTAGTCAATTAATAAATAATATTAACTGTTTTTCTTATCCATATGAATACACAGGACTATAAGAAAATATGCTTACATAAACAGGCATTTCCCCTAGGAAATATGGTTTTAGTTATAGTAGAGATTTTTTTTAACTGTGCTATGACTATTTCTGGGATATTCTTTGTGTCTCTTTTTCAGAGAAGTAAATCTTATATGCTAGTTTATATTCAAAACATCATCCCAGCCATTGACCAGAGTTTTCTTTTATGGTGTCTTTTGCTTCTTTTTTTTTTTCCTTACAAAAGAGCCAACTTACAAAATGATCTGTTAAGCCTGGGTCTTAACATTTTCTCGTTTATTTCCCCCTAAAAACAACCCAGGGAAGTATAACTAGTTTATTATTGCCTCAGTGACAATGTTTAAGGAGAACAGAATGAAAATACTAGTTTGTGGACAGGTAACGCTGGTTTGTCCAACATTTTATTATTCCTGCTGGCTTCATTAGAGCAATTTATGTTAATGAACAAGCTGATACTTCCCCCCTCCCCCCGCCTTTTATGCCAATGGTATTAGGTGATAATTTATGTTTTAGACTATTCATCATATATTGGATATTCTATCTGATAACTTGATAAAAGCCAGGAGATAATTTGAGAAGTTGCCCCATATGTATTCAAATTAAATTAAATTAAATTTGGAATGAAGAATATTAACATCAAGTCTGCATGAAAATCAGGTTAAATCAATAAATAAAGTGAAACTTGTATTTAGTGACCACTTATTATGTGTCATACATTGCTTTTGTTTCTTTATGTGTATCGAATTATTTCATCCTCTTACCTTTATGTATATTTTTTTATTCACTTGCGTATAATTACTATTTCAAATTTCAAGATGGTAAACTGAGGTATGGAGAGATAAATAACTTGCTGAAGGTCATATTGCTAATGTGAAAGATAAGGGATATTATTACTAAAGTTGGAAAAAATGTAAAAATTATAAGAATGCTAGTATTTAGCATTATCACTAGAATCTGTGAGTATAATTCTTACTGCATTGAATATTGGCATAGCCAATAACTAATGGCATGTCCTTAAAAGTGTAAAATTAATTCTTGTCAAATATAATAAGGATGAAAATATCACCTTCACAGGGTCAATATGAATATCTACACTAATAAAAGAGAAACATGGTAATTGGCGTACGACTACTACCCTTTTCATTGGCTAATCAGTGAGTATATGCAAATTAACTGTCAGCCAAGATGGCGGCCGGCAGCCAGGCACTGAAGCGAGCAGGGAGGCTTGCTTGCTGCAGACTCCAACGTTCCCCGCCACACTTGCCGGCCTCTCATCTGCAACTCTAAGCAACTATATACTATGTTGCAAATAAGAAGCTAAACAAAACCCCAGAAAAGGGCTTCCATTCAGCCGGGCTCGGACCGCAACATTGTATCTATGTTTTCAGCAGCAAGGCCTCAGAGCTAAAGCTGGCCCAGAAAAAAAAAAAAAAAGAAGAAGAAAACAAGGAGCGGTTGTAAGCTTTAGTCACTCGCCAGCCAGAAAACAGCCCTCAGCC
>NW_005353460.1:2811741-2812180 GCF_000412655.1 Myotis brandtii
AATTTTTGTTCACGGGGCCTCTAGTATTTTATAAAAAGTGCTTAGACAGATCCTACCACATTACAAGTGGTCAGTACAAGTTGACTATTTTTGTGCTTATGCCAATTAGTATCAATAAACTAACAGCACTGCTCCCTCAAGGGAAAATAGTATCTAATTCTCAATATTTTATTTTCTATCAAATAATAAGTTACTTTATTGAATCATTAGATGTCATAAAATTCAGGTTCACATGGTGTTTTATAAAATTGTTTTATTGTTGACATTATTGCAGGAGTCTCCGTCCCCCTACCCTTTATCCACCTCCATCCTCCTCCCCCAACCTTCCTCTTTCTGGACTTTCTTTTCTTTTCTTTCTTTCTCTTCTTTCTTTCTTTCTTTCTTTCTTTCTTTCTTTCTTTCTTTCTTTCTTTCTTTCTTTCTTTCTTTCTTTCTTTCT
>NW_005353460.1:2812275-2815104 GCF_000412655.1 Myotis brandtii
TCTCTCTCTCTCTCTCTCTCTCTCTCTCTCTCTCTCTCTCTCTTTTATGTACCTATCCACTTTTCCCAACAGCATTTATTAAAGAGACTGTCTTTAGTCCATTGTATGCTCTTGCCTCCTTGGTCAAATATTAATCAACCATAAAGTTGTGGGTTGATTTCTTGGCTCTCTGTTGTGTTCCATTGGTCTATACGTCTGTTCTTATGCCAATACCAGGCTATTTTGATTATAATGGCCTTGTAGTATAGTTTGATCGCTGTATTGGGATCCCATCAAGGTTTTTTTGTTTTTGTTTTTGTTTTTGTTTTCAAGATCCTGTGGCTTTTTGGTGTCTATTTTGGTTCTAGATAGAATTTTAAAATATTTTTTCTAGTTCTGTCATATATGTCATTGGTATTTTAATAGGAATTGTATTGAAGCTATAGATTGGTTTAGATAGTATGGGCATTTTAATGATGTTAATTCTTCCAATCCAGGAATATGGACTATGCTTACACTTGTTTGTATCTTCCTTAATTTCTTTCTTCAATGTCATATAGTTCCCTGAGTAGAGACCTTTTACCTCCTTCCTAGGTAAAATTCATTCCTAGGTTACCTTGTTATTTTTTGATGCAATAATAAATGTGGTTGTTTTCTTAGTTTCTCTTTTTGGCAGTTTATCATTGGGGTCTAAACATGCCAAGGATCTCGGTGTGTTGATTTTGTATCCTGCAACTTTGCTAAGTTCATTTATTAGATCTAGTAGCTTTTTAGTGGAGTCTTTAGAGTTCCCTATATATTACAATGTCATGTCTTCTGCATACAGTGACAGTTTTAATTCCTTCTTTCCAATTTGGATGCCTTTATTTTTTCTTCTTGGCTGATCATTATGACTGGGACTTTCAGTACTCTGTTGAGCAAATTGGATCCAGCAATACATTAAAAAAATCATAGACCTGATCACGTGTGATTTATTCCAGGGATGTAAGATTGGTACAATATATACAAATCAATAAGATACATCACATAAACAAAATAAAAATCCCATGATCATATCAATAGATGCAGAGAAAGCATTCAATAGGGGGTATAGGGGGATCTTATCTCAATGTAATAAAGACCATGTATGAAAAAGATACAACCAACATTATGGGCTAAAACTAAAAGCATTTCCCTTAAACCATGAAAAAGATAATGATGTCCACTTTCACCACTCTTATTTAAAAAATTCGTATGTTTTATAAATACTTTGGTGGGGATAAGCAGGTTTACAGTTGTGTGTATGCAAAACAAAGTAGACTACAGGAGTGTGTAAGTAATATAAATAATCATAATTTGCATGTCTTTTCCCACTGTAAACCTACTTTTACCCTCTTCTGTACATATAAATTTTGTGCATTGTTTTGTACCAACAACAATTGCTCAACTCTGCATTTCCTCATTTTCATTGTTGATGCTTGTTTTTAAAATTTTAGTTTTGCCTTTCTGGAAAGTGCACGTTTGCTGCTAATCACAAAAACCTTGCATCCTGTAATGCTTCAAAACTGTGCAATGGACATGGCGTAAGTAATGGCTACTTTATTGTTATATATAGTTATTTTTTAATTCATGTTAACATTTTAAGGATAACAATGAGATTCACAATTATTTGATGTGGAAATTTCTTATGAAAAGTTGCAGTCAAATAAGGAAACCCATTTTTAATTTTTATACATATGGACATGAATTATGTGTTTAATCAGATTTTTCCAGGTCTCCTGAGTTAGTAACCTTTGAACTCTGTACAAAATGCTATATAAAGCATAATGTGTTATTCTAATATTAGATCAAGATTGTAAAATTTTGGGAATAGATTTATTAAAGATAATACATACAATTATTTATACGTATAAAATTGTTTATAATTGAGTGTATGCTATAATATCTGTCAACCATACACAATATATTTTTATTACACATAATACTTATCCTATCTAATAAAAGAGAAACATGCAAATTGACCATACCCCCGAATGCTTCCCATTGGCTAATCAGCAGGATATGCAAATTAACTGCCAACCAAGATGGCGGCCGGCAGCCAGGCAGCTGAAGTGAACAGGAGGCTTGCTTGCTCCAGTGATGGAGGAAGCCAAGGTTCCCCGCCTGCCGCCGCCCAGCTCTGAGACCCCCACCCTGAAGAGGGTGTGACCAGCTGCAAACAGCCATCACCCAGTCATCCAGACTGGCCAGGCACCCCAGTGAGGACCCCACCATAAAGGGGGTGCGGGCAGCATAAAAACAGCCATCAGCCCATCATCCAGGCTGGCCTGGCACCCAAGCAGGACCCCCACCCTGATCCGGGACACCCTTCAGGGCAAACCAGCCAGCCCCCACCCGTGCACCAGGCCTCTATCTCTATCCTATACTACAGGCAGGGCGGGACAGCGCGAGCTGCCATCTGGGCCCCATGTGCAGCCCTGGGCTGCGGGCATAAGCATCGCCCCCAGCCAGGACCCCTATGTGCCACCTGAGCCCCCAGCCGGGACCCCCATGCCGCCTAAGCCCCGCACTGCTAAGCCCCGCCCCCAGCTGGGATTCTATGACTATTGGACAGCAGGAAAGTGCTGCTGGGCCCTGGGTCGCTGTGGTGATCCGGCCATTGGTAAGTAGAAAAGTGCGGCCTGTAGGCAGCCCCCAGCTGCGTCTGATCCGGAAGCAGGAAATCCTGGCCTGTGGGCAGTCCCAGCTGGGCCTGCTCCCCCATCGCCATGGCAATCCTGGAGCAGGAAAGCCTGGCTTGCAAGCAGCACCCCCATCCTGGCCATAGCTCAAGGGAGAGTACAACATGCAGTGGAGGCCAGGAGCCTGAGA
>NW_005353460.1:2815239-2825311 GCF_000412655.1 Myotis brandtii
ACACACACACACACACACACACACACACACACTCACACACGGGACGCCTGCTCTGAGCCTCTGCTGCCAGACTGTGGCCGTCAGTAGGACATCCACTGAGGGCTCCCGGACTGTGAGAGGGGCAGGCTGGGCTGAGGGAACCCCCACCCCCCAGTGCACGAATTTCGTGCACCGGCCTTCTAGTCCTATATAATAAAAGCCTAATATGCTAAGTGTCCGACCGTTCATTTACCAATCAACCAGCTGCTATGATGGGCACTGACCATCAGGGGGCAGACACTCTAACTGGTAGGGTATCTTGCTGCTGGGATCTGGCTGATCAGGACTGGGCGAGGCTGGCAGGACAAGCCCTGGAGACCTCCTGCGGACCCTCCCTGGCCTCTAAAATATTTCTTCTAATTAATTTCCTTTCGATGTGCAGGAATCCATGCACCGGGCCTCTAGTAGTCTAATATTTTTTGAGTGAGAGCAGGATGTATTCCAATCTTTTATGCACTTTAATGGCTTCAATTTGTTGTTTGTATGTCTGTTCCACAATATATTTGAAGTCATTCACTATTGGACTTTGGTATTTGTTAACTTTAACTATTGTAAATAGTGGTTCAATGGACATTGTTGTACATTTCGTTTTGCATGTTTATCTGATTTCTTAAGTTGTTATCAATAATATCTGATGGGTCTAATGCATCATTAAACTTTTCAGTAATATATTGTCTTCAAGAAACACTGTACCAGTTTTTGCTCCCACTTGTCATGTATGAAAAGGTGCATTTCCTTTAATTCTGGCCACACCAGTTTCTCAGTTTTTCAGTGTTTTCTAACATGGTAAATCCATTGTTAATTTGCATTTATTTAATAATTAATGATACAGTTCTTTACTATGTATGTATACTCATATTTACCATTTGCATTTCTATTTTCCCATCCATTGTGAAATCATCTATTGGGTCATAGAAGTTTTGGAAACTTTGGAAGGTTTTAAAGCATGCCTTTGGTTTTAAATTTGTGACTAGTGTCTTCTGCCATATTGAACCTCCATATTTTATACTGTAATAATTAATGGAAAAAGTGACCTTTTTATATGTCTTGATTCAAAATTTTCCCCCTAGTAACTTAAATGTCCTATTATTTACATTTATTTTTTGTTTCTTTCCTTCTTTATTTAATTTTAATTGAATTTTTGCATGCACCTACTTCTAGATTCCCTCATCTACTTCTGACCCTTTTTTCAATTCATGTACCAGCTCACATTTACAGATATTTTCTAGCAAAATATTTTTATATTTGTGTCTGTTTAGGCAAATTCTTCCTTGAGTTTGTCCATAATATTTTTGGTAAACGTTTGCCCTTCTCACAGCTATTTTTTTATCTAACACAATTCATAATAAATTTAAACTTGCACAATTTCATAACATCTAGCCTCATAATTTCTATGCCTTTCTAGAATAAGATATTTCAGTTGTATCAAAAATGTTATCTACTTGTATTTTAAAATACAAGAGACAAATAATAGTAAATTTCTGTTTTATGAAAAGATAATTCATGGACATTTATTTTGTAGAATTTTATTTTAGAAATTATTTCCACATTAAAATAAACACTACCTCCAATATTCTAAATTATAATACTTTAACAATGTGCATTGAAGAATAATGACAAATATTGCATTTAATTTTTTATTGTATATATAGTATTTTTATTCTTCATTTGGTTTTGGTTTTAGGTTTGCAATACTAAGTTTAATTGCCAATGTGATATCGGATATTCTCCTCCAAAATGTGTGCGAACACTGTCATCACCAGGAGGAAGTATCGATGATGGGTATTGGATTTTGCCTGAGGGTTGGTATCTTGATCAGTGTGCTCCAACAGAACTTTCTGCACTTACAGTAATGTTCTACATCTCCACCATTGATGTGGCTATTGATCACCTGGCATGTGGATAGTGCAACTAAGGAGCTAAAATTTCCATTTTATTTTACTTTATTGAATTTAAATTTAAATAGCCATTTTGGCTACTCTATTACACAGTGCAGCTAACTCTAAATCATACTTTTAATCAAAATGTTGTATACTCTTATAATTCAAATCTAGAAGTGAACATTTCAATAGGCTTCTCCCAAAATTAACCATGGTTACTCATACATTTCTTTTTATACAGTAGAGTTTTCTAGATTAGTGTTATTAAATGATGGAATAGGTGATAGTTTCAGTATATAGTTTATATCTCAAGAATTAGCTATTGTAATGTGCTAGTTCAAAACTAAGTTGCATTTTTAAAGTTAACTATACTAGAGAAAGTTAAAAATAATAAAATCTTTCATAACCATCCCATATGAATAGTAGGTAGTACAAAACATTTTTCCATGTATTTGGTGAACGTTCACAAACAAATGTAGTGTATCTGATTTTTCTAAACTTCACAATGTGTAAATCTCAGAAGAGTTTATTTCCATTAATGTCTTTCCACCATTGGTACTTTTGCTGTTAGTATTTTATTTGTATATTGTAGTATAACACTGTACATTATTTGCCTTAGGTAGCTGATAGATTGTTAAATATTTTTAATACAAATATTTACATTTGCCCACAGATTTACTGTTCTCTAGGGCTTTTCAACTCCTCCAACCCATTAGCAGTTTTCTATGGGTCATTTCCTTTCAGCCTGAAAAACTTCCTTTTGTATTCCTCTTTTTTTCTTTCTATCTTGCAGTCTTTGTCTTTAAAGTGTTTGTATAATGTCTAAATTTGTGAAGGATATTTTCACTGGAAATAGATTTCTACATTCAGAGTTGTTTCTCTCAGATGTTCAAAGATATAATCACATTGTTCCCTGCCTTTCATATGCTGATGAGAATACCGCTGTCATTCTTATACCTCTCAATAATATAATGATTTTTTTTATTTTTTGTCTGAGTTTCAGACTTATTTTCCAGTTTTGATTTTCCAGTTTCACTATGATATACCAAGATGTGTTTTTCTTTGAATTTTTCCTGCTTGGATTGGCTGAGATTCTTGAATCTATAGCTTGATGTATTCTTGGAAATTTTGAGAAATAAATACTAGCCATTATCTCCTTTTTAATATTTATTTTTATTATACATGTTTGGCTTTTAAAAAATTTATACACTTTATGTATTCTCTCTGGGGTATACAATTCTATGGGTACAGAAAAAAATGAGCAGACTTGTTTTCCTATTAGCTGTCATCATGATACACAATAGACCTGTCACCCCAAATTCTCCCTCTGGTTTCACCTTTGCAGTCAACCCCTAATGTCAATTCCTGGAAAAGAAGTATTTGTTCTCTGTCCCTAGATACTTCCTTTTCCCAGAATGACATATGCATTTGGTATTCATTTCTGTTGTCATGTGTTTTAATAGTTCATTCATTTTTATTTTTAACTAGCCTTCTATTGAAAAGATGTACTATAATTTTCTTATCAATGCATCCATTGAAGATTATTTGTGTGTTCTTTCAAGATTTTGGTAGTAAGAATAAAGCGATATAAACATGAATATAGAATTATATATATGCATATATATATGTATATATATATGTATAATATATATAATGTACTTATAGAATACACATATATTGTCACTTTTGGGTGGGTAAACACCAGGGGAAAATATTGTTGGGTCACTTACTAAGTATATTTTTTTACTGAGTGTACTTTTAATATTTTAGGTAATAGCCAAGCTATTTTCAAAAGTGGCTGCACACATTTTTCTTCCCCCCATTCATCAATGAGAGATCCAGTTTCTCTGCACCAACAGTCCACAGTTCACAAGCACTTGATATTGTTATTTTTTTGTTTATATGTTTTGTTTGATATTGTGTTGCCAGTTTTATATATGTAATCATATCCTATTGGGTTTTTATTTAAACTTTTATGTTGAAATAATTATGGATTCACAATGAATTGCAAAAGAAACATAGATGGAAGTTCTGTGTACCTTTCAGTCAGCCTCCATCAATGGAAATGTGTTGCAGTACTATAGTACAAATCAAAGCCTGGAAGTGGATATTGATAAAATACATAGAAATTTTCGGTCTTCATCCATATACATGCACTCATTTATGCATGTGTTTGTGTTTTGTGGTTGCACTTGTGTGTGTATTTAGTTCTGTGCAATTTTGTCACATGTTCAAATTGGTGTAGTCACCACCGTAATCAAAATGCAGAACTGTATCATCACTACATGTTTTATCACTAAACTAATATTAGTCCTTTGTACAGCTATGCTGATTCCTTCTTTCCTCCTTTCCTAATTTCTAGCAACCCTGAACTGCTCTGTCTCTCTAATTATGTTATTTCATGAATATTATATAAATACATTCATACAATTTGTGTCTCTTTAAGATTGACTCTTTTACATAAATTTCATGAACTAAATGTAAGTTGTTGCATATGTAAATACTTCATTTTTAAATTTTTATTGTTATTTCTTTTTATGGATATACTAGAGGCCCGGTGCACAAAAATTTGTACACTCGGTGGGGTGGTCCCTCAGCCGGGCCGGTGCCCTCTCGCAGTCTGGGACCCCTCAGGGGATGACCACCTGCTAGCTTAGGCCTGCTCCCCGGGGGATTGGGCCTAACATGGCAATCAGACATCCCTCTGGCAACCCGGCAGCCCTCGGGGGATGTCCACTTGCCAGCGGGGAGCAGACCTAAGCTGCAGTCAGACATCCTTAGCGCTGCTGAGGAAGTGGGAGAGGCTCCCACCACCACCGCTGTACTGGCAGCCATCAGCCTGGCTTGTTGCTGAGCAGGGCTCCCCCATGTGGGAGCGCACTGACCACCAGGGGGCAGCTCCTGCATTGAGCATCTGCCCCCTGGTGGTCAGTGTGTGTCATAGTGACCATTCATTCCCAGTCTTTCTGCTGTTAAGGTCAGTTTGCATATTACCCTTTTATTGTATAGGATAGAGGCCTGGTGCACGGGTGGGGGCTGGCTGGTTTGCCCTGAGGGTGTCCCGGATCAGGGTGGGGGTCCTGCCTGGGTGCCTGGCCAGCCTGGATGACGGGTGATAGCTGTTTGCAGCTGGTCACACCCCCTTCAGGGTGGGGGTCCACACTGGGGTGCCTGGCCAGCCTGGATGAGGGACTGATGGCTGTTTTCAGGCTGGCCACACCCCCTTTAGGGTGGGGGTCCCCACTGGGGTGCCTGGCCAGTCTGGGTGAAGGGCTGAGGGCCGTTTTCAGGCTGGCCAATGACTGAAGCTCCCAGCCTCTCCTTTTTTTCTTTTTTTCTTTTTATTCTGAGATTTATTTACCTTCTATAATTGAAAAAAGCAGGTATCTGGGGTTTGTTTAGCTTCTATAATTGAAACATTGTTGCTTCCAGAGCTCAGAGCCCAGCAGCGGCAGGCAGGGAACCTTGGCTTCCTCCATCACTGGAGCAAGCAAGTCTCCTGCTTGCTTCAGCTGCATGGCTGCTGGCCGCCATCTTTGTTGGCAGTTAATTTGCATATCCTGCTGATTAGCCAATGGGAAGCGTAGTGGAGGTACAGTTAATTACCCTTTTTGTCTTTTATTAGATAGGATCAACTTGTCTTTAATTATTCACCCACTGAAGGACATTTGGTTGGTTTCTAATTTTTAGCTATGGATAGTATGAATAAATTTGCAATGAACATTCATGTAGAAGATTCTCCATAAGAGCAAATTTTTAATTGTCTAGGAAACATGTCCAGCAATGAAATTGCTGGATTGATAGTAAGCCTTTTGTAGTTTTAAAAGCATCTGCCAAACTATTCCAGAGTTGCTGATCACTTGACATTGATATCAATAATATATGAATAATTTAGGTTTTTGGCATCCTCACCAACTAATTTTTAAGCCATTCAATTAAGCATATAATAATATCTCATTGTGGTTTTAATTTGCACTTTCCTAATGGGTAATGTTGTTAAATTTATTTAATATGCTATTTGGCATCTGTATATCCTTTTTGACAGAAAGACTTATAAAATATCTTAATTATAAAATATCTTCCTCCATAAATATTCTTTCCTTTAGCACTATGAGCAATAAAATAAAATTTCTGAATTCTCAGTTATGTTCAATAGAAATTAACATAAAAAGACTGAAATGGACCTAACGGTTCTTTTGTACCTTCTTGGAAGTGGATACATTACTTAGGGCAACAAAATCAGAAAACTTCAATTTTGCAATAGAATAAATTTGGGAGACCAGACATAAACCCTCACTTATGTAGTCTAATGATTTTCCATAATGATGCCCTGGCCATTCAATGGGGGAAAGGAGAGCCTTTTCAGCAAATGGTAATAGGATAGTAGATATCAACAAGGAAAAGAATACACTTGGATGTTTACTGAAACCATATGCCAAAATTAACCACAAATGGATCCGAAATTAAATGTGAGAGGTAAAATGATAAAATTCTTAGATGAAAACAGAGGAAATATTAAAAACATTGGGATTTGCAATAATTAATTGGGTATGGCACCAAAAATACAGAAAACTTATGTAGATAAATTTGAATTCATCATAATCAAAAACTCTTTTCTTGCAAAGAGAAGTATCAACAAAGTGAAAAAGATTGCCCATGCTATGTTAGAAAATGTTTGCAAATTATATACCTGATAAATTTAATATCCATAATATGAAAAGAACTCCTGCAACTCAACAACAAGGAAACAACCCAATTAACAAATGGGTAAAAGACTTGAATAAACATTTCTACAAAGAATTTACCTCAGCCGTAACCGGTTTGGCAAAGTGGATAGAGTGTCAGCCTGCGGACTGAGGGGTCCCAGGTTTGATTCCGGTCGGGGGCATGTACCTTGGTTGCAGGCACATCCCCAGTAGGGGGTGTGCAGGAGGCAGCTGATCGATGTTTCTCTCTCATCGATGTTTCTAACTCTCTATCCCTCTCCCTTCCTCTCTGTTAAAAATCAATAAAATATATTAAAAAAAAAAGAATTTACCTCAATATCTAATAAGCATATGAAAAGATGCTCAACATCATAAATTGCTAGGGAATTGTGAGTCAAACATACAAGATTATTAAAAAATTGAGAAAATATTATGTTGAGGATATGAAGAGAGTGGAGCCCCTGTGCACTGTTAGTGGAATGTAAAATTATGCAGCCTTTTTGGAAAATAGTATAAGCACAAGCAAAGAATGAAACAAGAGATTGATCCAATTTCATCAAAATTAAGAACTTTTGTACTGCAAATGACACAACCAAGAAAGTGAAAGACAAATTACAGAATGGGTGAAGATATTTGCAAATCTTGTATCTGATATGCAACTTGTATATCTCGAATATACAAAGAACTCTTACAAGTCCATAGTAAAAATAAAACCCAATTAAAACTGAGAAGGGGTTTAAGATATGTTTATTTATCTCCATATGAGAGATACAAATAGCTCATAAACTCATGAAAATGTGCTAAACATTTTAGGAAAATATAAATCAAAACCATGAATTACTAGTTCATTCTCATGAGGTTGATTATAATAAAACATAATAGGCAACATGTTATTAGTGAGGATGTGGAGAAATTGGGATCATCTTAATGCTATTTTTCCAGCAGTGCTCAAGCTCTGGTATCTTATTTTCAATCTCAAACCAGTAAGAGCTGCTGTTTGATTAGCTTCAGGTTGGACCTCTACCAAGGACACCTGGGAGGCTATCACAACCCTTCTGGCTCCCTAATCTACAGAGCAACTGTGCTGCACCCTGCAGTTCTAGCCATTTCTGCTGCTGTGAACTCTGTGCTTTGCTTCATTAACTCACTGAAGTGCTGCCCTTTGCCTAGCACCTCAGTTCTCTGCTGACATCAGCAAATTTTCCATAGGTAGAGTTGAATTTTCATAAAATCAACAGCATATTAAGTTTCCTTCCTATATTATAGTTTTGCATTTCCTGTTGACTTCCAGAAATCACTTCCCTCATGTAGATTGTCTTGTTTTATATTTTTATTATAAGAGGGCTAGTTCAGCACCATTCAATGGCAATATTTCATCAGAGCTGAAGTGGAAGCCCTACCTTCCTTAGAGCAATGGTATCTCCATCCAATAAGTAGGTGCAATTCCTTTAATCAGCCTTTAGTACATGAGAAGAAAGATCCACTTTGACTATGATATTGTGAGTGAAGATGGACTAATGGAGAATTGACCTTTTCTGATGGAGGAAGCAGGAAAAGGAGAGTTTTAAAACTATTGAGTTTTCCCATAACATAAGACTGCTGAGCCCTAACTGGTTTGGCTCAGTGGATAGAGCGTTGGCCTTCGGACTCAAGGATCCCAGGTTCAATTCCGGTCAAGGGCATGTACCTTGGTTGTGGGTACATCCCCAGTAGGGAGTGTGCAGGAGGCAGCTGATCAATGTTTCTCTCTCATCGATGTTTCTCTCTATCCCTCTCCCTTCCTCTCTGTAAAAAAATCAATAAAATATATTTAAAAAAGAAAGACTGCTGAATTTTGCATGATTTCAATATTTTTGCATATACTTGTCAATTTATTTCCTATAACACATAAACATTGAGAATCACTATTTTTTTTTCAGTTAAATCAGTTTTTATCGACATGCAATTACATTGTGTTTCTAAGTTATTGAACTTTTGTCTTTTGGGGGGAGGAGCATTAATTTCATTTCCATTTAATATTTTCACAGTCATATCAGTGGTAATTCTGATCGCTTAATTTAATTTTCTGTATTTTAGTTATCCAGATTATTTCTTTTGTTAAATTGGGCCCAGCTTACATAGATTTTAAAAATATCCCTGTAATGTCTTCTAACATCTAATTAGGACAATACCACCTTATACAGATTATATGGAAAATTATCCCAGTTTACTATAATTAATTGTGCCTTTCTACCTTCAGTTATGTCAATAATTTTTGTTGAATCTTTTTTAAAACACTTCTATTACTTTCTCTATATATTACATGGAAGAAATTAGATAAATTCCATGTGTTCTTGGCAACAATTCACAGACTGGAATATGATAAACTACATTAAACTATAGAATATAAATACAGGTTGTATGTGCAATGGTTTAAAATAAAATATGACAATTATATTGATATATATTGAGTGACATAAATAGATAACATATTTTATGGCATAGTCACAGAATATTGGAAAATAGTTTAACACTTTTTAAGTTTATTCATCCCATACAGTATAATTGGAATGACAAATTTTTATAAATATTAATTATAATATGTTTTTAATATTATTTTTGAAAATTTTAAAAGGTACTCTCATATTTTTAGGAGAAGATATGACCTTGAAAATAAATAAACAACATGCTGCTGCTCAAAAAAGTGGTCTCTTGATTGGTTTCTGCATTTTTCTCTCATTATTTATTTTAATTGCCATCATTGCTCTTAAGTGGAATAAAATGAAATTTTTGAAAAGAAGGAAAACAATAAGTGAAGGGTAAGTAAAATAATTATTTCTAATAAAACGTTGAAATGCATTATGGGAAGAATTCAAATGTCTTTGAGAATATTACAAGTAGGAAATCTTGAATGGATTGGGTTGATGGGCAGAAATATTGAGTCTTAATATATAAGTAGTTTTTCAGATTGTAGGCAGGTAAGCATTCTTTTTTTCCCCTTTGTTGATTAAGATATTAAAAATGTGTCCTTATCCCCCCAATTATTCATTATCCACAAATGAGTGAGAGCATGTGATATTTATCTTTCTCTGACTGACTTATTTCACTTAGCATAATGCTCTCCAGCTCCACCATTGCCGTTGCAAATGGGAGGAGTTCTTTACTTTTTACAGCAGCATAGTATTCCATCATGTAGATGTACCACAGTTTTCTAATTCATTCATCTACTGATGGGCACTTAGGCTGATTCCAAATCTTAGCTATTGTAAATTGTGCTGTTATGAACATAGGAGTGCATATATCCTTTCTGATTGGTGTTTCTGGTTTCTTAGGATATATTCCTAGAAGTGGGATCACAGGGTCAAATGGGAGTTCCATTTTTAGTTTTTTGAGGAAACTCCACACTGTCTTCCATAGTGCCTGCACCAGTCTGCATTCCCACCAGCAGTGCAGGAGAGTTCCTTTTTC
>NW_005353460.1:2832218-2833705 GCF_000412655.1 Myotis brandtii
AGTTCTGCCTGCTGCCAGACAGTCCAGTTTCTCCCCGTATGAGTCCTGGGTCCCCAGAGACTTCCCGGAACTGGAGTTCAGAGCAGTTGGGAGCTTGTGACTCCCTCCCGATTCAAAAAGACAGCTGTGTCCTCAGGTGCCAGCCCCTTTCTGTGCGTGCTCGAGCCTCTGTACCTTTGCACTTTACTTCCGCAGCTCCTCTGAGTCTCAGTGTGCTTTTCTCTTTCCTTCTAGTTGTAGAATTTCCATTCAGCCAGCCTTCCCGTAGTTCTGGATGATGTTCATTTTGTCTTTTCGTTGTATTTTTGAAGTTGTTGTGGGAGGCAGCAATTTCCAGTGTTTACCTATGCCGCCATCTTGGTTTCTCCTCTGTTTGTGGTCATTTTTACTTTTTTTAAAAAATATATTTTATTGAATTTTTACAGAGAGGAAGGGAGAGGTATAGAGAGTTAGAAACATAAATGCAAGAGAAACATCGATCAGCTGCCTCCTGCACACTCCCCACTGGGGATATGCCCGCAACCAAGGTACATGCCATTGACCGGAACCGAACCTAGGACCCTTGAGTCCAAAGGCCAACACTCTATCCACTGAGCCAAACCTGTTAGGGCCATTTTTATTCTTAATGTTTGTGTTTCTTCTTGTCTTTCTGTTTCTTCTTTTTACAGCAATCCCTTTAGCATTTCTTGCATTGCTGGCTTGGTGGTAATAAAATCTCTTAGCCCTTTTTTGTCTGTGAAGCTTCTGATTCCACCTTCAATTTGGGATGATAGCCTTGCTGGATATAGTATTCTTGGATTCATTCCCTTGCTTTGCATCACTTTGTATTTTTCATTCCATTCCCTTCTTGCCTGGTGTGTTTCTGTTGAGAAGTCAGCTGATATTCTAATAGGAGATCCCTTGTAGGTAACTTTCTATCTCTCTCTGGCAGCCTTTAAGATTCTTGCTTTGTCGTTGGTGTTTGCCAATTTAATTACGATGTGTCTTGGTGTTGGTCTTTTGGGGTTCATCTTGTTTGGTACTCTATGTGCTTTTTGGACTTGTGTAGTTTTTTTCTTGTCAGTATCATGGACGTTTTCTGTCATTATTTCTTCAAACAGAAATATTGCTTCTCCTCCTCTCCTTCTGTTACCCCTATTAAGCGAATGTTGTTTTGTTTTTCATTGTCCCAAAGCTCCCTTAGGCTCTCCTCTTGCTTTTTAAGTTTTTATTCCAGTTGCTCTTGTGTTTGTGTGTTTTTTCCTAATTCGCTGATGCGGTCCTCAGCCTCTTCTAGTCTGCTGTTAAAGCCTTCCATTGTGTTCTTTATTGCAGCTATGTCGTTCTTCATTTCCTCTTGGTTCCTTTTCATGTTGGTGACATTCTCTTTCAGCTCCTTATAATTCTCATTGAGTTGTGTGTATTTGTCATCCAACCATTTGAGCATCCTTATAACCATTACTCTGAATTCTTTCTCTGATAAGTTAGTAGCCTCAATTTCATTTAAC
>NW_005353460.1:2834064-2846900 GCF_000412655.1 Myotis brandtii
GTTCTGGAAAGGCGTGACTGTGGTGTCCAGAGTTCTGTAGTTGTGGGGTGGGCAGACTCAGCTTTTGCTGCTGCCTCCATGGTTGGATACACAGAATCCCAGCGGCAGTTCCCAGGGGCACCTGTGGTGTGTTTGCCAGCAGGGTGTACTGACACACTCTGAAGGGCCCTGGCACTGAAGCCACTGGATTGCAGTGTCTGTGGGCAGGTATCCCAGAAGAGGGAATTCAGCATTTCTACAGCCCAGCAGTGCACTCCTGTTTGTTTAATTGCGTGTCTAGCAGGGCTCACAGCGGGGCCCCAGGGCTGCCGGTGGAGCAGTGGTCTTGGGAGACCTGCACGCTGGAAACGCATGCAACTGTAGTGTCCAGAATTCTCCAGCTGTGGGGTGGGGAGCCTCAGTTTTTGCTGATGCACTTGTGGTGGATAGGCGCATGTTCCTAGTGGTGGCACACAAGAGCACTCGCAGTGAGTTTGCTAGTGCAGGCGCACTGAAGCACTCTGAAGGGCCCTGGCACCCTTAATGGAGGTGTCTTTGGGCAGGTATCCAGGATGGGTGAATTCAGAATTTCTACTGCCCAGGGGAGTGCATCCCTATTAGTCCAAGGTCAGACCCAGCAGAGGCTCACTGTGGCTTCCCAAAGTGCCCCGTGGATAGTTGGGCTCAGGGGAAGTGAGCAACTGTGGCAGTGCAGTTCAAGGCACTGAGCCTTGTCGCACTCTGAGGGGCCCTGGCGCTGAAGGGCCCTGGTGCTAAAATTGCGAAGCTGGGTGTGTGTGGGCAGTTATTCAGGCCGAAGGAATTCAGAATTTCTACTGGGGGGCAGTGCGCCTGTGTCTGTACAAAATCACACCCAGCTGGGGCTCTCGGTGACTCCTAAGAGAAGTCTATGGAGTGGTGTGCCTCGGAGACCTGCGCACTGGAGATGCGCAAATGTGGAGGTCTGTCACTGGGGAGGGGGAGCTGCACTTACTGCTGCGGGCACGGTGCACCTTCAGAGGTGGAGATCCCAGGGTCTGAGAGTCTGCAGGTGTGGCAGTAGGATTTTGGCTGGAGTGGCTGCCGGGTTTCGGGCAGTGTCCAAGGCCTGTCTGGGTGGTGGTGCTGATGAGTTCCTAGAAGAGGCCCCTCTCCCCTTTAAGATGGCATGGGCTCCATGCCCAAGTCCAGGTAAGCATTCTTCATGTGCATAGAGGCCTAAGAACAACTGAAGCTATTCAGTAAATCCTCAATGGCTTTCAACTAGGAAGCCATTCAGGTAAAATTGTTTTAGGAGTTTTTTTTTTTTATTTCCCAAGAAACCCCTCATTCAGATTAATAGAGATAGGGAGGCCAATTTTGTGAACAGACTATGTAGAAGGTAAGAAAAATCTAAGACAGCAAAGAATGAGAGAGAGAATGTAGGATACTGCCCATTTTACACGTAATTAATATTTCTCATGTGTGTCTAAAGTTAGAATTAGGGTAGTTGCTTAGCTTTACACACCAGTAAAAGTCATAATTTGATTAGTGAATATTCAGGAAAATGAGAATGCAGAACAAAAGATAAATAAGTGGGTCTCTTTATTCCATGCTAAAGAAAAATGGTTCTCTTTCTTACCTTTGGAGAGATACCCTATATAATAAAACCCTAATATGCAAATTGACTGAATGACAGAACAACTGGTCACTATGATGTGCACTGACCATGATGGGGCAGACACTCAATCCAGGAGTTGCCCCCTGGTGGTCAGTGCACTCCCACAGGGGGAGTGCCGCTCAGCCAGAAGCTGGGCTCAAGGCTGGTGAGCGCAGTGGCGGTGGTGGGAGCCTCTCCCGCCTCCGCTGCAGGCGAGTGGTAAGGAGTAAGGGGTCCCAGACTCCAAGAGCCCTGGATTGCAAAAGGGATGTCTGACTGCTGGCTTAGGCCCGATCCCCCTGGGGCAGACATCCTCCAAGGGGTCCCGAACTGCGAGCGGGTGCAGGTTGGGCTGAGGTACCCTCCTCCCCCCACCCTCCCAGTACATGAACTTCATGCACTAGGCCTCTAGTATAAAATAATGATAAAAAAAATCTTCAACACCTCTATTTGCCAAGTTAGTTAATTTTATTTACAGTATAAACAAGTGAACAGTAACTAATTAAAGTCAGTGTAGTATTCTGCCTGATTTATGTAGATATTTACATAATCATCAAATTAATATAAATGGACTTGAATGAATATCTGGCTTAAGTCTTCTTGTGCCCTTGCTTAAGACATCTTGGACAAATCTGAATAGTTGCTGGAAGTAAACCTGACTTTTAAAAGAGATGTTATAGTGGGGAATGATTGATCATAACTAAAACTGGTCTTGACAGTCTAAGTTTTAGAGCAACACTAAGGAGCTTCAGGGTTGCAAGGATAAGAAATGATGTGGAGCTGAATCATCAATGGGTGGTAATGAACTGCACTGTCAGGAATTACTGTGCAGTTCGTTCCATCACTCAAAGGCTTTATGATTGACACCATCTCTTCCTGTGTATGTTTGTCCATTCTCAAAAAAAAAAAAAATGACTGCTCTGCCTGCACAAGGCAGCGAATACTTATGTAAACTTTGCCTAGATTCATTTAAAAAAAATACCAACAATTAGTCTATACCTAATGCCTAATGCCTCTTAGTTCACATTCTCAAGAGACAGAAGGAAATTGGTGTGGAAATATACCTAAAATCAGCCTGTATTCAGTCTGAATTTACAAATCTGAGTTAGAGTTAGGTGTTCAAACCTGATCTTATTATCTTGGCCAAGGAATTATAGCCGTATAGCAGGAACCTGGGCACCATGACACTTCTCTTCCAACTGTGTAGGTATTGGAGTTTTCCAAAGAAAAAAATGGAGACTATCAATACCACCAAAAGTAACTAAATGTAAATGAAATACATAGGCCGCACTAATGACCTAATAAATGAAGTGAAAAGTTAGTAATTTACATAGTTTTTGATAGAACTATCATAACTGGATAGACAATAATTTAAGAATTTTACCATTTGCATGTAAAATTTTAACTTTGGAAGTGCATTATCATAGGTTTATTAATATCCCTCTTGTTTTCCTTGTAGAGAAGATAGAGAAAATAATAGATTGGATTTTAGTTTGAAATTTAAATACACTTAATATACATAGTAGTTAGGTCAACATTAAAAAGACCTGATATGAAATATAGGATTCCTGACTGGAATATGGGAAGCAAAGTCAATATTGATATATAATTTTTGAGTTTTTAGTACAAAGATAGCTTTGTTACTTTTCTTGATTTTGCTTAAGATTATAATGTTTCCTAAACCTAAAACTAATGTTATTTCTTTATACAGATCTATGTCAGAAGATAGCAGGAGTAACAGCAGCAGGACATACACAGAGTTAAAGGTGAAATGAAGGAATCAAAATACTAAAAAGTACCATTGTTAAGATGCTTTCTAAATCTTTAACAATACCTCAGTATGAGATCCATTATTTCCATGTTGATCATCATCACTCTTAACTTGTCAATATCTTATATTAAAACAAAAGCTAATTCAAATTTTATTTTGGGCTCTTTAGAAATAGTTAATGTTAACCAGTATTACTCTGAGGTTTATTTGTCAACTACTTTTCTTTTTGAAAAAGGAATGACTTTGAAGAAATGTAAATATATTCTTAAAATAGTTATGAGTTATCATGTATCCTGCTCACTCATTCAAGGTGCTACTTGGTAGACTTATATGGATTGTTTCCAAACATTTACATTTCATCCTCACTAAGATCCCATGATTTTGGTTATTCTTGTTTTATAAATGAGAAAAGAAACATATGAATTTAAATTATTCCCCAGGTGTACAAAATATTAGTAAGTTTTGGAGCTGGAGTTTAAGACAACCAGACTCAAGGGTTTAAACTAAAAACTCCACAGTTTTGACACAGATAGCATGATATATAAATAGGGGTGGGGAATGGAATTTATGTTTATTGAGGACATATCAGATGCCAAGGAAAATGCGATAAGTCCTCTCCAAGGCAGAAAGTCAATTACTTCCGCTAAGATGTAATAAAGTAGGCATCTGTATATGGTTTTCAAATTTTAACTCATATGATAAAGAAATCACAATATTAGACATATTAGAGCTAAAACTTGGAGTAAATAGAAGAATTCAAAAATTCAATCATGACCAAGGTCAGCATTCCTCCAGTAAATTACATGCCATTCCTCCATATCGGACTTTGAGAGTTAAGTCAATGTACCTGTTTCCTCATCTGCCACCAGAGAACACATTTATAACTCAAAAGCAGAATGTAAATTAGTTTTATTTATTTTTTTAAATATATTTTATTGATTTTTTACAGAGAGGAAGGGAGAGAGATAGAGAGTCAGAAACATCGATGAGAGAGAAACATCGATCAGCTGCCTCCCGCACATCTCCCACTGGGGATGTGCCCACAACCCAGGCACATGCCCCTGACCGGAATCGAACCCGGGACCCCCCAGTCCGCAGGCCGACGCTCTATCCACTGAGCCAAACCGGTCTCGGTATAGTTTTATTTTTAACTAGACCAATCTCTCCTTCTTTGATTACTATATTAAAATCCACACCTGAGGTGAGGATTTTGGTACTTGGCACATTGTCTTCCTCTCATGTCCTCCAATCAGTCTCATTCTTATGCTGGTTTATCTTCCCCTAAACTAATCACCACCACCCAACTCTAGTCATTTTCTTCTAGAGAAATACACTGATCTTACCATTTCTCTGATTTCTCCCAACCCTTAAGATATAAATTAACTATCTTGCTTAGTTTTACATTCCACCCCCGCCTCTTTTTTCTTTTCACAGTATTTACCTACGTCAATACTTTATGGTCACATTAAGATCTTGCCTCAAAAATTTGAAATAGTAGGTTTAGTAGTCAGTCCATTAGTAACAAACATATTTCATAAGTTGATCGTATGGTATATTGAAAGTGATTAATCAAATGGGAAATATTAGGGCAAGAGGGGTAACTGGAAAAGTTGATGTGGATAAAGGAATTTGATAGCAATTTTTAAAAATATGGTTGACTAAGAAGGTCCTATTGAGCAAGTGATATGTAAGCAAAGAATTGAAGGAGGTGAAAATACCCAGTTTAGATGTTTGAAAGAACATCTCATGGACTCATATGGTCATCTCACATAAGGCTTTTATTTAAATGCAAAGGAAACAACACAGCAAGAGAGTGAAGGCAGTAATGGAAGTCAGAGAGACACCTCATGTACAAGGACTCAAGGTTCCTTTTTAAAAAAATTTAAGTAGATGATCTCACTGCCCTTATCTTGGCAAAATGTGAAAGCAGACATCCAGCCTTTCCCAGAATTAAAGATAGAGCCTCACCTTTTCTCCAATAATTCAATGCTGTCTTACACAGAAATTCAGCTGGCAGAGCTATACTTGCATATATCTGGGCAGGAGCTTTCCTAATACAAGAATGATCCAATGAAGAAAAAAATAAAAATCAGGAATGTTTGCTAAATAACAGTGATATCAGTCTATCTGGAGAGAATTGAAAGTAACAAGGACAGAGAGTAAAAGTGGAGAAACCAGTTAGTAGAGTTTTTAACCCAAGAGAAAACAGGATGGTACCTAAGACCAGCAATAGTAAAAACAGGTTTAGGAATAAATTTTTAAGATGAACTAACAAAATGAATTGACAGCTTGGATGTAGAGTAAGAAAAAGTACATAAATAATGTTTATTTATGTTCCTGATATAAAGCAGGAAGATAAGAAGGCTAAAATGTAAACCCAAACCTGTTTCTAAATTTATACTCTTAATACATTTTAAATTTTATTTTAATAGTTATGAACATTGAGAGGTAAAATCTACATAGGTAATCATGAGCCAAGACAATTGTCTGGTGTGCCCTGGTAAGGAGTTTACATTTTCTCATATATGAATGGAATGGAAGCGTGGGAAAGTATTTTAGAAATAGTACTTGAGGGATTTTACATTGTATGGTTTGCTGGAATGAAGCAGGGAAAAAGTCAGTCAGATTCAGCCAGAACTGGAGATGCAGGAAACAGCTAGGAGAGTACAGAATACACAGGCAAGTTGTGATGAGGGCAGGTTTGGAAGAGAAGGCATGATCAAAAGATTTTGTGAGATAGAATAAAGGTAGTGTTGATGAAGTGGTCAGTGATGGGTATATTTGGTGTCGAATAACAAAGAATTATGAAGACTAAAACATTTCTGACAAAATCAAAAATGACACCTTTTACTAATGACGTATAGTAGAGTAGGCTAGAAGCAGTTTGGTGTTGGAAGGATGATGCACAGGGGAGTGAAGTGTGAGTTCTGTTTTGAACATGTGTATGTAGGACACCTATTGGATATACACAGAGAGCTCTTGGAAGTACTTCTCCTCTGTAGACAAAAAATAGACCAATTAATCAAAATTATTATTTATTTCTTCCCATTTTATTTTTTTTCTCACTGCTTCCTTGCTGATGATTTTCTTTTACCTATGTAAAGCATAGAGACTGTGTAAGAGAGATATTTGTAAATGCCAATTTATGATATATTTTTAATGTGGCTATCACAAAAGGTTCAAGAAAAAGAAATGGGTTTACAAATTTCATAAAACACAGGCACAGATTGTGACAGTATAACCAGTGTTTTATTATACTAAGTAAATGCTATACCTGTAGATGCATAGTAAAATTAGACAGTTTTATTAAGTGAAAATTTAACCTTTCTATTTTCTATATTTCTTTCACAGCAGTAACTGGGCAATAATGTCAAAAAAGCCATAGGTTGGAGAAAAGATATTACCAAGAAATTCACTTGATCCAAAAATGAATAAACATCTGCTTTTTTCTCCTTTTGTTATGGCTTAAAGCTTTCAGTTTCACAAACCAAAATAAATCCTGTGAGTGAAAGTATGTAGGCTTGTGTCTGCTGATTCTTCTACCTGCTGGGATCCTTTAGTGGAAAATAAGTGCTTTTGCCTCTTTTGAATGTGGGAGGCTGTTACATCCCAAGGAGGACATTCCTTCATCCACTGCAGCAGCCTGACCTCAGATGCCCAAGGCCATGCTAACTGCTCCCATCTCAAAAGAGGACACCTACAGTCCACATCTCTCCAATACCTTGTGATTCCCTTCCCCATCCATTCCAGGCTTGGGATTTGAAGTGTTGCCAAGTAAGCCCAACCCCAAGCCCCCAGAGAGTCACTAGCATCCCATCCATCTTCAAGGAATTGCTCCATCTGAGTTGCTGGTCATAGGTAATTGTTCTCTCTCCAGATGATACTTTCTTGATGTACTGGAAGTTGAGATCTAGGCTATATCTTTGTTCTTTGGGGGCCCCCAGGTTTGCTACTAATTAATTTCTTTGTTGTTTTTTAATACCTTTAAGCAGCTTCACTTTTGCATGGCTAATAGACTTTTTATGTAAAAAAAAAACTCTGTTATTGAAAGTATTGCTGATATCCCCTTTTATTCCCCCAATTGTCCCCCTCCACCCAGTTCCTGCCTCTGATTCTAGTTTATTTTGGTTATTAGATTTCTTATTTGTTTATTTTTATTTTTAGATTTAATTGTTGATAGATATATCTTTATTGCCATTTTCTTCTTCTTCTTCTTCTTCTTCTTCTTCTTCTTCTTCTTCTTCTTCTTCTTCTTCTTCTTCTTCTACTTTTTCTTCTTCTTCTTCTTCTTCTGTCTTTGTCTTCTCAAGAATACCCATCAATATTTCATCAAATACCAGTTTGTTGGTGATGAACCCCTTTAGCTTTTTCTTGTCTATGGACTCTTCATGTGACCTTTAATTCTAAATGATAGATAGGTTTGCTGAGTAAAGTAATCTTGGTTCTACCTCTTGCTATTCATCTCTTTTAATATTTCATATTTCTTGCCAATCCCTTCTTGCATGCAAAGTTTCTGTTGAGAAATCAGTTGATAGTTGTACGGATGCTCCCTTGTAGATGACTAACTGCTTTTTTCTTGCTGCTTTTAAGATTCTCTCTTTGTCTTTCACCCTTGGCATTTTAATTATGATGTGTCTTGGTATGGTCCTCTTTGGGTTCCTCTTGTTTGGGACTCTCTGTGCTTCCTAGACTTCTAAGTCTATTTCTTTTGCCAGGAAGGGGAACTTATATGTCATTATTTCTTCAAAAAGGTTTTCAATATCTTGCTCTCTCTCTCTCTCTCTTCTCTTTCTGGCACCCCCATAATGGGAATGTTGGTTCACTTGAAGTTGTCCCAAAGGCTCCTTACACTACCTTCATATTTTTGGATTCTTTTTTCTTTTTACTCTTCTGATTGCATGCTTTTTGATTCCTCATATTCCAAATCATTGATTTGATTTTTGGAATCCTCTATTCTACTTATGAATCACTGTAAATTATTTTTTTATTTTAGGTAGTTTATGCTTCATTTCTGACTGGTTCTTTTTCATGTCTTTGACATTCTCACTAAGATCCTTGAATGTCTCACTAAGTCCCTTAGAGCTCTCATTATGATCCTTGAGTTAACCTTATAACCATTGTTTCGAACTCTGTATCCAATAGTTTGCTTACGTTTCTTTGATTGTAACATGTTTTTTTGTCTCCACATTTTGACTACTTCCCAATGCTTGTTTCCAGGTAGAGCTGCTATGTCTCCTGGAATTGGTAGAGTAGCCTTGTGTAGTAGGTGTCCTGTAGGGTCCAGTGGCTCAGCATCCCGAATCACCTGAGCTGGGCACTCTAGGTGCACCCCTGTGTGGGCTGTGTGCATAGTCTTGTTGTAGTTGAGCTTTGATTGCTCTTGGCATCACTGGGAGGAATTAACCTCCAGACAAATTGGCTGTGAGGACCATCTATAATGGAAAAGCTGCTAGACAGGAGACCATGGAGCAGGACATGCTTCAGAGGGCTTTGGTGCTCACTGAGTCAGTCCCTTGAGTGTGTCACTTGTGAATGTATAGAGTTGTAATCTCTTGTGGTTTGAAGCTGTCCACCAGGTGAATTGGCTCTGGAACCTCCTGGGAGGTGCAAAGTCAGCCACTGCCGGGAGCCACCTCATAGGAGCTACATAGAGATATGCAGATGGCTGCTACTTATATTGGGCTAAAAAGTGCCCAGACAAGGCCCAGCTCTAAAGCAAGGCAGGCAGGTATTAGTGTCAGGTCTTGAGCCTTTTAATGATAGGTTTGAGGCATGCTGGCTCCAGCTGCTGCTTGTTTAAGAGATTTTAGCAAAGTCTGAAGCCTGACCCAGGACAGACCATAAATATTGAAAAGCTTGGGTGGAGCTGAAAATTGGATAGGGTGGGTCTTAGGAAATCACCAGGGTAGAATGAATAGGGTGGGCCAAGCTGATAGAAACTCAGATATGGCTGCCAGTCAGATCTACCACTAGGGACTGGAGAGGTCCTAACACAGGCACAATGACCCCTGCAAGTACCCCTGTCTGGGAGAAAGCTGCCCCAAGTTCCTGCTCCGATGCCAAACAGTCCAGTTCCTCCCTGTATGCCCCAGAACTCCCCCAATGCAAGCAGTGGTGCTGGAGCTCAGAGGAAATAGGACCATGTAAATTTTGTGCATGGGCCCTTCAAGAGGAACACTTGGGACTCCAGCAGCCTCTGTGTCACTCACATAATCCCAGATGGATTTTACACCTCGAAGTTATGAGGACTTCCTTCCCCAGCTCTGGAACCCTGGGCTTGGGGTCTGCTGTGGGGTTGGGACTTCCTGTTTCTTATGGGAGGCCTTGAAGATATCCTCCTGATTTTAAAAAAAAAGTCACACATGGGTGTTGGACAAGCCCGTTCCTCGCCTGCACTTCTCCTATCAGTCTCAATGTGGTTTGTTCTTCTCTAGTTGTAACACTTCCATTCATCAAGGTTTCAGGTGGTTCCTAATGATGGGTCTTCTGTATTTTAGTTGTAATTTTGATGTGATTGTGGGGGGGGCAAGTACCTATGTTTACCTACTCCACTATCTCACTTCCTCTCAAATATCTTTACTATTTTATCCCCCTTCCCCAACTCTTTATTCCTGAGTATGTAGATAATACTGGTCTAACCTATTGAAAATGAAGTTATTACTTCTGGTCTTCACCATTCTAATCCCATCACTCCACACTATTACAAGTTATCATTCTAACACAAAAATCATTCATTTGCATATAAAGTTTTTATATAATTTAAAAATATTTAAGTAAAATGTTTTAAAATGCATGAATGTCCATACAAGTTATTCACTCATCTAAGTATAGTTCACATCAAATGTCACAGCTACTCTTTAGCTTCAATTGATATCTGTATAGAAAACAAAATCATCTTGGCTGTGCTCCCAGAGAACTTTGAACATCCCTCTAACAAGGATTTTTACTTCTATCTGTGGCATCTCTTCTACATATCTAGTTTTCTGTTAATCTCTGATGTACTTGGAAAGAGTCATAGTGTTACATGTATGTTAATAGCCTATTTTAAGGCTTGTAGTAAACATGTAAAAATAATTGTTGATATAAACACAAATAATTTGAATGGCTATAAGACACACATTTCAAAATGAGCAGTTATTACCAATCATGGAAATTAAGTAATGAATTTAAACAATGCATACTTATTTCACCTTTTGGTTATTTGACTGAACAATGGAGAATTTTAGTAGAACCATGAATAACCTTTTAATATTCATCATGCCTTAACATTCAGTCATGTAGTAAACTTCAAAAAAATGATCAGGTTTTAGTTAATCAGAAAGGCATTTTATCTTAAGATCAGCATAACTAATACTGATATACTCTATTAATAGTCACATAATTTGGCAAAAAGATAAAAATACTAATTTTTATAGTGTATAAAAGTCTTCAAATAAGTGAATATGATGTATAACATGCATCATAACAAAACTAAATAATAGGGCTATAAATATGTTAGTGAAATACTATATACAGAACTGCCTATTTAGAAATAGATTTTTTTGTTTTATTATTTGGTAGAAGTATATACATTTTTTGATGAATCACACTAATATGATTTAAGAAAATCATGAAAAAGGATATATATTTTAAAAAGGCTAGCCTTATTCATTGTTTTATTTTTGCTTCACTTTACACATAGGGAAAACACAATTATTTGATTTTGTGTATAAGTATTGCATGTAAGGAATGCAAGCATAAGCATTCCATGGAAGAACAATTTAAGTAAAAACTGCCTGGTTAAAAAAAAATCTTTGCAAAATTAAAATTTTGCAAGACACTAACTTGCATATTAAGCCATCAAATGAAAGCTCTTTTCAAGTTAATTCCATGCCTTTCCACATGTGAACTCCACACCGATGTGGGGAAAAATTTATATTTAACTTGTATTAATCTGCTTAGACATTATTCTTCTTATAGAGAAGAAATAATGAGAATGTAAAGTTGTTTTCATAGGGTCACTTCATACTTGTGATATCTTTTTTTCAGCCTGACACTGAAATTATCACTCCATACTGTGGGATTCAAACAAATACATGCACACATTTCATTTTTAGTGTTTCATTTAGTTTGCTTGACCAAAGAATTTTCTAAGAAGCAAACTGGCAATTGAGATTTATATTTGTTTTTTCACAACATCTCTTTATGTTCATGGGTGTGTCTGTATTTGTTTAGACCTGAGACATAAGTAGAAATCTGGCAGTATATATGATTAGTTTGCTTGACCAAAGAATTTTCTAAGAAGCAAACTGGCAATTGAGATTTATATTTGTTTTTTCACAACATCTCTTTATGTTCATGGGTGTGTCTGTATTTGTTTAGACCTGAGACATAAGTAGAAATCTGGCAGTATATATGATTAAAGCAGGCAGTTGTCTGCTACTAAGTATTGTGTAAATTTCTATTGCCTTTTCCCTTCACTATAGTAATTCAGCTATTGTACCAGAAAGCTATGATGTGAACTCTTCATATTGCCAAGAACTTCACCACCAATAGCTGCTTCCAGAGGAGAAAGTGGCTTTATAACCGAATGTGACCCCCAAAGACCTTTAAAACTTCAGTCAGCTTTGGGGAAATAAAGCACAGGCAGCAAACAGACTCCCCTGAGCTCCTGTGCTCAGCTGGCCCGTGGGCGGGGTCGTCAGTGGTGGGCGGGGCCGAGCAGTCTCACATTCCATCCTCCTGGCCCAGAACTCAGCCCCCTGCGCATGCGCGAGACGCCTCAGTTATGCCACCAACTGCCTGCACTGTGGCGAGGGTCACCTGGCTCGCAATGCTGTTTCTCTTGCTGATCCTCTCAGGCCTCGGCAGGTTGACCTTCGCAGACCATTGTAAGTGGGGGAACCTGCGCCATAGGAGGGCCGCCCAGCACAGTGTCCCCGGGCGAGGCCAGTGTCTCCCTTCTTGCTCCAGATCCCAGGGCCAGGCTGGGGGTCCCCAGTCATGCTGTCAGAGCCACCTAGTTTCAGGGTCCTGCTGAGCCTGGTGGCTGGAGAGCTCAGAGCAGGCCTGGGGCAGTTGGCCCTCACTTACCTGAGTCTGCAGGGGCAGGAGAGGGCGCCCTGCTGCTGGGGCGGTGGGGCCCCAGAGAGCCTGGATGGGGTCCTGAGACCAGCACTTCCTCCCCCAGTCCGGGTTGAGGTCAGCGAGTCCCAGGCTCTTTGGACAGTGGTAGGGCAGCACTCTCACATGAGAGGGGCCTCTTCCTGGAGTCGCACAATGTGTGTGTGTGTGTGTGTGTGTGTGTGTGTGTGTGTGTGTGTGTTGGGGCTTGGAAGTTCAGAGTGACATGGTAGGAGAGGACAAATAAATGAAGATGAAAGATGCTACACCCTGGGAAAGTTCACACGTTTTCTTCTTTTTCTCCTCCTCCTCCTCCTCCTCCACCTCCTCCTCCTCCTTCTAATA
>NW_005353460.1:2848371-2855909 GCF_000412655.1 Myotis brandtii
CGAGTGCAAAAATTTTTGTGCACCGGGCCTCTAGTTCTATATAATAAAAGGCTATTATACATATTATCCCCTCAACCAGGAATTCGACCAGGAGGTCAATGAGGAGTTTGACCAGGGTGCGGGGCCAGTCAGCCAACCGCCCATGGGCCCTTCCCCTACTAGCCCCACCCTGATCCCCCCACCTGTGCATGAATTCATGCACCAGGCCTCTAGTGTAAAATAAAATCTTATAGCACTAAAGGGAAAAATTTTCAAATTCATTTTCATAGTGAGTCCAAAAAATTATTTCCTCTAAGCGTAATACCCTCTAAGTCCATCCATATTGTTGCAAATGGTAAGATTTCATTCCATTTAGTGGCCACGTAATATTCTATTACATATAGTATGTGCCACATCTTCTTTATTCATTTGTCTATCAGTGGAAACGTAGGTTGCTGCCATATCTTGACTATTGTGAATAATACTGCAAAGACAAATACCACATGATTTCACTTATATGTGGGATCTAAAGAACAAAATAAATGAAGAAATAAACAGACTCATAGATACAGAGAACAAACTGGTGGTTGTCAGATATAAGGGGGATTGAGGGGAAGCTGGGTGACAATGGTGAAGGTATTAAGAAACACAAATTGGCTCTTACAACATAGTCATGGGCATGTAAACTACATGTAAAGTACAGCATAAGGAATATAGTCAGTAATATCATAGTAACTATGTATGCTGCCAAGTGGGGACCAGACTTATCCAGGGGATCACTTCCTAAATTATATAAATATGTAACCACCATGATGTACACCTGGGACTAATATAATGTTGAATATCAACTTTAATTGAAAAATAAAAATTGAGAGAAAAAAACATTTTTTTTTCAAATGGTGGTGGACAAATCATAAAGATATAAAGAATACTTGAAAAACAAAAAATAAACATTTTATCCAATGGATATATATTAATTGAATGACCCCATGGAGTGAATGCACTGGTTCCCTTTCTGCTATTTGTTAGGACTCACTAGACCCCACAGTGTATCGCACATGAGGCTTTTTAAGGGCAAAGCATCTGGTGCAGCAGGACAAAGAGAATTCAGGCAAATATCAGGATCCAAGAAACATCCACAGTCAGCTCCTCATGAACCCAGTCTCTGCTCCTGAAACATGCTGAGTCTCTGGTTTGGAATAACAAGACCTGGGGGAGGAACTTTTGCCTTGAGAGACTACTCCTTACAAAGCTTCAGTCACTAGGAAGCCAAGCCAGCCCTGTCTAGATAGGTAGGGCAACACTGAGGAAGCTAACTTTAGCCAGGGAAGTTTTGTTCCCTACGTGTGCATTACAAATCTCACAGTCCTTTTGACTAAGAGTCAGACACATTCAGGCTGGAGGCATCCCCAGAAATAAAGGCAGAACTTTGCTGATCCTGCTGTAAATCAGGTCTGTCTCCACAGTAATTAATGCTTCTTAAGAATATACAGGTGAGTCAACAAAATTGACAAGAGCACGTTAAAGAATTAAAAATCAAACACAGTACAAAACTCCTTTTATGGTCACAATTTAAAATTTATCAAAAAGACTGAAATATGTATTTGGTAATTTAAAAATACACCTGTACATCATTCATGAATTGAAGAAGATATCATACATTATAATGGATATTAAATAACTAATGGTCAAGAATGAAAAAGGTGCAAACTAAAGTACTTTACTTTGAGTCATGCTCTTAAGATGGTACAGAGAATAATTTATAATTACAAATACCTAAAGAGAAAAAAGAAAAGTTTTGAAAAATAGAACTTAAAATTAACTATAAATAAAATATATGTTTTTTAAAAGGAATATACAGGTGATTCAACAAAATTGACAAGAGCACGTTAAAGAATTAAAAATCAAACACAGTATAAAACTCCTTATATGGTCATAATTTAAAATTTATCAAAAAAACTGAAATCTCTATTTATAATTTAAAAATACACATGTATGTCGGTCATTCATGAATTGAAGAAGATATCATACATTACAATGGATACTAAATAACTAATGTTCAAGAATTAAAAAACTACAAACCAAAGTACTTTACCTTGAGTCATGCTCTTAAGATGATATAGGAAATAATTTATAATTACAAATACCTGCAAATCAAAAAAAGTTTTGAATATTAGAACTTAAAATTAATTATAACCTTAAATTTTAAAGCTATGGCTAAAATTAAGATGTACAAGTAATGAAGAGAGAGTTAAGCTAGAATAGTCTGGATCCACAGTGTCAAAAGTTTATTTCTGATAGAAATGTAGGACATATTTTGGTGAGGTAGACTAAAGAAAATGGAAATGAGAATAAAAAATATGTCACATTTGCCCTAACTGGTTTGGCTCAGTGGATGGAGCATCAGCCTGTGGACTGAAAGGTCCCAGCTTCGATTCCGGTCAAGGGCATGTACCTTGGTTGCAGGCACATCCCCAGTAGGAGGTGTGCAGGAGGCAGCTGATCGATGTTTCTCTCTCATCGATGTTTCTAACGCTCTATCCCTCTCCCTTCCTCTCTGTAAAAAAATCAATAAACTATATTTAAAAAATATGTCACATTAGGAATGAGAAATATATAAATGTGTAAATAAATTATCAAACATATATGCATCTATATTTTTAAAAATAGTTAAATTCATAAAAAATATAATAGAGCTGACCGAAGATAAAACAGACAGCACTGATACTTTTTTCCTTTTGAGAAACTAACACATCTTTAAAATCATATGACACCACCCTTCCCACAATCCCAGGATAAACTGATTCCATGATAGGATAAAGAAGAGGTTGTGTGTACATACTATTCAACCATAAGAAAAGAGGAAATACTACCATTTGTGAGAACATGAATGGATATTGAGAATACTATGCTAAGCAGAATAAGTCAGAAATAGTTAACAATCTTCTGATTTCACTCATATGTGGGATATAAAACCCAAAAGCAACAAATGAACAAACAAGAAAAACAAACAACTACTCGTAGAATTAGACAACAAGCTGTATAGTGGTTACCAGAGGGAAGCAGGGTGGAGGAGGTAGTAGAGGGTAAGGGGTGTCAAATATATGGTGAGGGAAGATGATTTAACTGTGGATGATTTGACAATACAATAGGAAGATCATATGTCATAGAAATGTACACTTGTAAGGTATATAATCTTATAATCAAACTAGAGGCCCAGTGCATGAAATTTGTGCACAGGGGGGCGTCCCCTCAGCCCAGTCTGAATCCTCTCCAATCCGGGACTCCTTGGGGGATGTCTGATCCTTGGGATCAGGCCTAAACCAGCAGTCGGACATCCCTCTCACAATCCTGGACCACTGGCTCCTAATTGCTCACCTGCCTGCCTGCCTGGTTGCCCCTAACTGCCCTCCCTCCCCCGCTGGCCTTATTGCCCCTCACTGCCTCTATGTACCAACCTAATTGCCCCTAACTGCCCCCCACCCGATGGCCTGGTTGCCCCTAACTGCCCTCCACTCCTGGCCAGGTCGCCCCCAACTGCCCCCTCCTTGCCAGCCTAGTCACTCCTAACTGCCCCCTCCTCCAGCCTGGTCACCCCTTACTGCCGCCCCTGCCAGCCTGGTTGCCCCTAACTGCCCCCACCCCCTGCTGGCCTGGTTGCCCCCAACTGCCCTACCACTGGCCTAGTTGCCCCTCACTGCTCCCCTCTGCAAGTCGAATTGCCCCTAACTGCCCTCCCCCTGCTGGTCTGATCACCTCCAACTGGTCGCTCCTTATGGCCCCCCCTCTGGCTTCGTCTCCCCATGCAGCCTGCTGTTCAGTTGTTTGATCATTCCACTTTTAATTTGGGGGGAAACTCCATATGTTTCTACAGTGGCTGCATTCCCACCATCAGTGCACTAGGATTTCCTTTTCTCCACATCCTTGCCAACACTTGTTATTTGTTGGTTTATTGGTGGTAGATAGCCATTCTGGCAGGTGTTAGATTTCCACTAGCGGGGTATGAGTTTCTGTTATTCCACATTCTTACTAATACTTGGCATTCTCAATATTTGTTGTTTGCAATTTTGCTACTTTTATTCCCTTTTCCTATCCTTTTTTATTTATTTGTCATCCCACAAATGATGATGATGAGTGACATGTAGAATATTAATAGGCCAATTGGATATGAATTGCAAGTATCAATCTTTAGTCTGGGGATTGCCTTTTAACATTCTTAATAGTTTCTTTAGATCAGCGGTTCTCAACCTGATATGCAAATTAGGCATATTGACCCCTTTCACAGGGGTCGCCTAAGACCATCAGAAAACACATATATAATAACATATTGTTTTGTGATTAATCATTATGCTTTAATTATGTTCAATTTATAACAATGAAATTGGGGGTCACCACAACATGAGGAACTGTATTAAAGGGTTGTGGCATTAGGAAGGTTGAGAACCACTGCTTTAGATGCACAACAGTTTTTAATTTTGATGGTGTTTAATTAATCAACTATTTATTTTATGGCCATTCTTTTTATTGTCTATTTAATAATTATTGACTAACACAAGGTCATGGAAATATTCTCCTATAGTTTCTTCTCAAAACATTATAATATTAGTTTTGACATATCTGTGAACATTTCTAAGATACTTTTATCATATGGAAGGGTGTCAAAAGTAATTTTTTCCTATGGCCTTCATGTAAGTCAATAGATACTCATAGGAAAAATATTATTTTTCCTTTAATTTAAATAGGCACCTCTGTCCCCCCAAAAAGTTATCTTTTGTGGATTTATTCTAAACTCATTTTTTTCCAGGTGATGTAATTGTTTTTAAACAAATGGCCCACTATCTTAATTACTGTAGCTTTATAGTAAGTCTTGAAATTTAGTATTTAAAGTCTTTCTATTTTTGCCATGGCCACTGTGGCTCAGTTGTTTGAGCTTTGTCTCATGTACCAAAAGTTTGCTGGTTTGATTCCTCTTAGGGCACATGCCCAGGTTACAGGCTTGGATCCCCAGTAGGGGGCATGCAAGAGGCAGAACCCATTGATATTGCTCTCTCACATTTACGTTTGTCTCTCTCTTTCTCTTCTCTCCCTCCCTCTCTCTCTAAAATCAGTTAGATAAATAAATATATGTCTTTCTACATTTTGCTTTTCTTCAGAATTTTGTCTATTTAAAGTCTTTTGTTTTTATATATATACTTGAAATTATCTTGCCAAATTTTACAAATAAGTTGTTGGATAACATTCAAACTACAATTAAATTTTGATTGTAATAAAAACTTAATATCAATATTTCCAATTCATGGTATTGATGCATCATTTCCTTAGCTCTTATTTAATTTTCTCTTTTATAGTTTGTAGTTTTATGTTGAGGTATGCATATGTTTTTTTTCTGATGCTTTCGTAAATGGTATTAATAAAATTTATCTTGCCAATATTTTATCTCTAACATTATAGAAATAAAATTGATTTTTATATATTTAACTATATCAATATTTGCAAATAATAAATAACTGTCATAAATAATAGTTTTCTGTTGTTTCCTTTGGCTTTTCTATTTGTTGCATTCATATCAGTTGCAGAAAGCAGTTTTCCCCCCAAATCTCTATGCCTTTTTTTTTTTACTGTCTAGGAATCCCCTATGATGTTGAGTAGCAGGTAATAGTTCATTTAGTTTATTGATGCTTTTGTGTTTGTTTTGCTTTTATTGAAGCTATCAATATTTTAAAAATAACTATGACATTTACTGTAGGTATTTTGCAGTTGTCTTATTGCAATATCTGGTTGATACTGCTTCATATAAGTAGTTGGGAAGTGTTCCAACTTTACATTTCATGCATTTTTATAAGATTAGTATTTTTCCTTATTCAAATGTTTAGTGCAGTTCACCATTGAATGAATGAATATCTCTGGACTTGGAGATTCTTAAAATTTAATTCTTGATAGAGTGGATTTAAACCTATTGGTTTTTATTATCTTTGTATGTTCTTTGTTTCTGTTACATTTTTCAGTTCTTACCATGTTTTCTTTTTCATTGTTTAATCTATTTTTAGTTACATTTTAGCTATCTTTTCAATTCACGCACCTGTTTCCTATCAGTAGGGAGAGGAAAATGGTGTTTAGAAGTCAATCTCTATGCTTGGTATGCTAATTATGACAGGGATTTCACTGTTTATATGTAATTCAGTGGCTCATGTCAGAAAATATGTGTGTGTTATACACAAACATGATATAAGGTGTGTGCACACATGTGTTGGGGTGCGTATAAATATGCATGTGTGTTTATATTAAAACCTTGTTTATATTGATATATCCAATTTCAGTAAAGAAAAATGGGGGGGGGGCGGCGAACATATATGGCAAAAGTAAACAACAACATATTTGCCTTATACTCTAATATACAAATTTCTTTAAAAGTAATTAGTGTAAACTTTCCAACTACATCAGAGATGGCCACTTTGGGTGAAAAAATTAAATGCTATCTGCAAGAAATACTCTTTAAATATAAGACAAATAGATTAAAAGAAAAGAATGTAAAAAATTTAAACTGAAACCTAAATCCATAGTAAATGTAAGTTGATAAATTGATATAAAAGAAGTAGCCTGCAGGACAAGGCTATTAATAGGATAAGTAATTGCATGTCTTAATGATAAATATCTTCCTTTATCAAGAAGGCATAATAATCTTAAAAATATTTGCATCTACTAAGAGTGTATCAAAACATGACTCAAAAATATGTAGTAGCAAAGTAGTTGGCAAATCCACAATTACATTAGAGATTTTAAAACTCTTCTCTCAGTAAATTAAAAAAAATACACCTTAATCAACAGAGATATGGAAAAATTAAAGTGGTAATAGTCTCCTTGATTTTAATTGACATGTGTAGAAGACAGGCAGTGGGTATTGAATTCATATAAAATTAATTTTTTGTAATTATTGATAAGGTTTGTTATAAAACTACCATCTTGATATCTGTTTTTCCCCCAATAGATTTCTTTTGACTAAAGTAGAAATGCAATATCTGATTATAGATTATACTTACAATCATGAAAACATTTTTATTAATAAACTAGAGGCCTGGTGCATGAATTCATGCATGGGTGGGGTCCCTCAGCCTGGCTGGTGATGGGGAACAATCGGGGAAGCAGGGGTGTGGTTGGCTGGGGGGAATGACTGTGGGAGGTTGGCCAGACGGCAGGGGGAAGGGACTGTGGGAAGTTGGCTGGCCATGGGAGGTTGATTGTGGGAGCACACTGACCACCAGGGGCAGCTCCTGCGTTGAGCATCTGCCCCCTGGTGGTCAGTGAACATTATAGCAACTGGTCGACCAGTTGTTCAGTCGTTTGTTTGATTGCTTAGGCTTTTATAAAGGGTGTCCCAAAATTCACGCAAGAAGTAATTTTGATAGAAAACACAGGTTTATAATTAAAAATTGTAAATTTGTATTGATTCATAAAGTATACAGTATAAGGTTATGTATGGAATAGCATATCGGGCAAAATATCCACAACGTGTCACTGTTTGGTGCAAATTTTGGGCTGGAGGCATCATCGGACCATTCTTC
>NW_005353460.1:2856393-2861989 GCF_000412655.1 Myotis brandtii
ATACATATACTATATACTTTATGAATCAATAAAAAATTTACAATTTTTAATTATAAACCTGTGTTTTCTGTCAAAATTACTTTTTGCGTGAATTTTGGGACACCCTTTATATATAGATAGATTTAAATAAGTTGCCCACAAAATTCTACTAGTCAAATGGCTTTAAGGCTTCAGGCAATATTTAAGGAAAGATAAGTATCTTTTTCAGAGAATAGAACATAAATCAATCCTTCGGAATTTTAATCATTTTAAGAGGTTAATGTAACGTTGTTATATAGCAGACAAATAAAGTGGGAGAAAAGAAAGTTATAGGTTCTTATACTTGCAGAATATTTAAAATTGAAATTAGCAAATAATTGTGAAACATTATGACCAAGTAGCTTTATTCTCTGTGGAAAGATCTCTTAATATTAGAAATATATATTCAATAAACTCACCACACTAACATATTGAGAAAAATAATGACTATATCCAGAAAGAATATTTCAGAAAATTATTCACACATTTACACACACGTACTCACCAAATACTCACACAATATCTCACTTTAGAAGAGAACAGACTCAATGAGATTTACATGAATCTAAGCAAAACAATAACACCAAGAGGAAACTGTAACAAGTGTCAAGCTTAATGTTATGAACAGTAAAGCATTTTATTTTAGGGCCAGAGTAAGGCAGAATTCTTATTATTCCCATTTTATTCAATAATTTATAATATAAAAATCAGGGAACAGAAATGTAGAACATGTAGGGTTTAGAAGGTAAGACAGAGACCAACTATTGCATAGATCAGGCTTCTGCCTTCAATAACTGGATATTTGATCATGCCATTATTTGATTTCCACAATGTAGAAGACAAATTATACAGATTTATTCTCAAACAATAGAATAAAGATAGGATACTAAAAGAAGTAGTACTCAAAACTATTCTTTTTCTACATACTTTGTGTAGATACAAAAAGAAAGTTACAAAGCGCATCATGAAATTTGTAAGATTTGGGAGTCATGTTTATATGTACAATACTCTGAAAATTGCTACTTGTTATTATCTTTCAGAATGCATCTCTAAATTATAAATAAATATGTAAAATTTAAATACTTCTCTCTATATAAAAGCCTAAGTGACCATTATGACCGGATGACCGGCTGGTAGCTATGATGCACACTAACCTACAGGGGGCAGATGCTCAGTGCAGGAGCTACCCTTGGTGGTCAGTGTGCTCCCATAGACAACCTCCCACTGCTGGCCAACTTCCCACAGTCCCTCCCCCCCATGCAGGCCGGCTCCAATTGCCCGATCGCCAGCTGTGCACAAATTTGTGCACCGGGCCTCTAGTATTACATAAAATGGATCAAAAGTTAAAGTAAAATAGTTAAAACATCAACAGTAGATTGGTGTAACTATTCTAATATCAGAGTAGAATTTGAAGAAATACTTTTAGAAATAAATGCTACCTTATTATTGATAAAGTGCTCAACTTATCCTGAAGATATCAACATACTAAATCTGTTCGCACCCAACAACATAGCTCCAAAATGATGCAGGGCATAAAACCCTCAGATTGAAAGGAGAAAGAAACAATGTCACAATAAACTTGGAAATGCCAACACACCTTTTTCAATAGACTGCAGAACACTGAACACTACAGGGTTGAAAATGACAACACAGAAAATTGCACCCAATGACAAAATTCATATTCTTTGCAAACATGGAACCTTTATGAGAATTAACTACGTGCTACCCCATAAGAAACGATATGTTTGATGTTGATGCTCCAGAGTGTGTTCTCTGAGCTGCAATCTCTGAGGGGATTTGTGTAAATTAGGGGTTGCCCTTGTGATGAGCACTGTGGGAGGGGAGGGAAATAAAAACAGGAATGGGGAGAGCATCAACTGAGTCTCAACAAGAGGGAAGCTGGCATGACCCATGAAAAGATCTGGAGTTGGGGTAAGGGGGCTTCTTATTAAACGTGGACTGTCCCTGAACGTTGTGAGGCAAATCCTGGAGAGAACAGCAAGGTGAAAGGCTGTGTGCAGGCAGTGCTTCTGGCGGTTATGGCTACTCCCTTTCACCTTAAAAGGGGACCTGCATTATAGTCCTTGGATTTTCCATGGATCTGTGCTAGAAACTGAAAAGTAGGAAAAAAGATAATAAAATTCAAGTTTCTTCAAGGTTCCTCAGCATTTCTAAATATAACCATTTTAAATTACATTTGATTATGATATGTAATAAATGCCAATGACTAATGCTCTTAATTTGAAATAGATTTAGACTCCTTGAATTTCTGTCATACATCCTGTGATTAAAGAAAGATAGCAATATACTTCTATATGTGGATATAATTTTGACACATGCATGATACAATCTTAGTTTACATTTTAAAGAAGTATGTCTTTGGTTTGAAGAATTTCACATTTTTAATGATTACTTTCTCTCTGAATACTCTGTTGTTAGGTCATTTATGCCATCCAAATGAACAGGAAAACATACTCTCTCCATCTTAAAAAACAGTAAGTGAACATTCTTTTTTCATATAGTTTTTAGTGTCTTAAATTTGTATAGTCAGTACCCTAAATTGTGACTAAACAAAAGCATGAATATTTCACTTGTTTAACATGTTATATCTTCTTCATGAATCATGTAAGACTAGAATTTCAGCCTTGATTTTGAGATTTGAAACTTAATTTTCACGCCAAATTCTGATTTAATGATGTCAATATTAGGCATGTTAGATAGATTAAGATTACTCTGTGTAACTCCTTAAAATGCAACTACAATTGTAACAATTAAGGGTATAATTTTATTTGACTATGTTTAGCTTCTTTTGTCTTCTTGTTATTTCACATATGTACATAATTTTAAGAACTTTACTTGACATTCTAGAATATTTTTTCTCATTTTGTATGTACTTTTAACATATTAAGTATTCTGTTTTCTATCTTCACTCTAGGAAATCAATATTAATAACTTTGTGCGTACTTGTCCCAATTTTCTATTTATATTTCATTTTTCTATTAAATAAAACCTACCCACAATTTTGTTTTTACGAAAGTGGAAATAGGGTGTTATTACTGGCAGGTCTTATTGATTAATGGTGCTTATTTCCTTGCTCTTTATGTAGTTCATAACTCATCCTTCAATAGATAACATTTAACAGTATGATATATATATAGTAAAATGTAGGGTTTAACACACCCTTTCAATTTGTTTTTAAATATTTTTAAGGTTTAAAGTGTTTAAACTTTGTAATTTCCAGTAGGAAAACATTATCTGAATGAATACCATAATGGCAAACCACTGTGAAATGTTACAGCTGCATTTGGGGTAGAGGGGTAGGGATTCTCTTCAAAGCACCCCAGCTTTCTTCATGAGAAGGTCAGAGGTACACTGGTTTGTATTATTGAGACATCCATTGGGCGATCCAAGTTGCTTTTCCATCAGCAAGGGCTTTATCTGTCACAAGGGCATTATGCTGGACCTCCAAATTTGGCTGACAATTTACTGATGAGATTCATAACCTTTGGGTTGCTCTGATATTTTGACATATTTGCTGGGTTCTGAGCCACATCCTGGAAGGCCACCATAGCTTCTGGATTCTGCATGGCTGCAAGAACCTCTGTATCACTAAGAATTTCATTGAGCTCAGGCATTCCTGCCATTCCAGGCATGCCTCCTCCCATTCCAGGCGTGCCTCCAGGAAAATTACCAGGCATTCCCTCAGGAAAGCCCCCTGGAAAAGAGCCATACTGAGCTCCTGATTGACTTCTGGCTTCTTCCTCTCTCTGGGCTTTCTCATGTTCTCCCCGAGCCTTCTTAACCCTTTCCATTCTTTCTTTGATCTCTCGCTCTTCCCATTTCCACTCATACTTTCTCCGACGTTCTGCAATTTTCTGGGCCCTTGGTTGAACTTCTTTCAGCATTGCAACAGCATCTTCATTATAATCCAATTTACATGCAAGGGCAAGATCACGGGCTGCTTCTTCCCAGTGGCCCAGAAGTCTGTGTGCTTTCCCTCGCCACTTGCCAGGCTGAGCGGAATCAGGATTTTTCAATAGCTCCGTCACAGCCTCGATGGCAGCATTTGGCTTCTGTGATTTGATGAAGACACTGGCTCTCTTGGCATACCGAGTGGCCAAACGAGGATTCAGCTTGATGGCATCTGTGAACAAGTCTATGGCTTTCTGTAGTTCGCCATCATTTAGGGCATCAATGGCAGCCACTTTTTTTTAATCATTTGCCTGATCCATCATCTCATTCGTTATCTCTACATTCTCATCTCCCATTTCTTGAGGGGCGTCAGTGTCTGGTTCAATCACACCCTCATTGTCGATTTCTAGATCACTTTCCTCACTGATGGTTCATCTGTCTTTAGGTCTTCCTCCACCTTCTTTCTATCTGTTTTTTCCTCCTTACTTTCTTCTGATTTAGTTTTATGAGCAGCAGGTGGTATTTTACCTCCCATGCTCTCCACCCACTCCCTCAGGAAGCGCATTTCCTCGGTGTGCAGAACTCTCGACATTTTCACAAAGTCCTGGAGTTTGCTCACTTTGCAGGGGTGCATGGTGGGAAAGCAGGAGCAGGCGGCAGGCATGGCGAAGGAGGCAGCAGGGTTGCAGGAACAGGTGCTACCTCGGCCTGACCATGTGGAAGGGGGCGGCAGCCGCGAGGCCAACAGTATGTAATATTGATAGGTAATGAGGTTATTTCCAGAAATTGTCATTTGTTTATTGAGTCCTGCAATAAACATTCTTGTATGTATATCTATAATAATCTATAATAATAAAAGCATAATATGCTAATTAGTCTGGACGTCCTTCCAGATGACCTTCCGGATGAAGCCCAGGTCCTGAGTGCCTGTCATTGGCTGGAGGAAAACCTGGATCCCAGGGGCCAGAGGGAAACTGGGGTGCCGGAAGCTGGGGGAAGGAAGGCCCACTCTTGCATGAATTTTGTGCATCAGGCCTCTAGTTTTTATATAATACACTAGAGGCCCAGTGCACAAGATTTGTGCACTGGGGAGGGGGTACCCTCAGCCCAACCTGCACCCTCTCCAATCTGGGACCCCTCGAGGGATGTCCGATGGCCAGTTTAGGCCCGACCCCTGTGGGATCGGGCCTAAACTGGCCGTTGGACATCCCTTTCACAATTCGGGACTGCTGGCTCTGATTGCCCCTAACTGCCTGTCTGATTGCCCCTAACCGCTTCTGCCTGCCAGCCGGATCACCCCCTAACCACTCTCCTGCCAGCCTGATCGATGCCTAACTGCTCCCCTGCCAGCCCGATCGCCCCCAACTGCCCTCCCCTGTGTATTCCCTCTTTATTAGATAGGGTTTTTTCTTTAGCATATTGGACACTGTACCTGCCTTGGTCTTGACAAACCAATAAAAATGTAAATACAAACTAAAATTGTCATAAAATAAACTCCTTAAATAGGAATTTCATGAGATCCTGGAAAGGTGATTGTTTCCTCCTTTTTTCCTTCTCTTTCTTTTTATTTTTTTAATTTTTTTAAAATATACATTTTATTGATTTTTTTTACAGAGAGGAAGGGAGAGGGATAGAGAGTTAGAAACATCGATGAGAGAGACACATC
>NW_005353460.1:2862200-2870382 GCF_000412655.1 Myotis brandtii
TCCTACTGGGGATGTGCCCGCAACCAAGGTACATGCCCTTGACCGGAATCAAACCTGGGACCCTTCAGTCCCCAGGCTGACGCTCTATCCACTGAGCCAAACCGGTTAGGGCTCTTTCTTTTTCTTGATGTTTCATCTTTTGTCCTTTCGTTCTTGTCTCCTTTTATTCCTTTTCTGTCCTCTCTTTCTCTTAACTTTTCCATTGGTAGAATCGTCAGTACTTGAATCTGTCTTGCTTCCAGAAGACGAAGAAGATGGAAACACACTCATCTGAAGAAAAAAATGATCTATGTTGGGATTGGTGGTGTTTCTGGTTTTTCTCTTTTCCCAGTTTGTTTGTTATTTCTGCTGGCCTCGGAATCTTCAGGACGTGTGTGAGCACTATTTCATGTCTACCAAACCTGACTGCCTTGGTGAAAACTGTAGGGGAAAAGGCCTTCCTGGGTGGGCTCAAGCCCAGCCCAAGGTGCTGAGGAACCAGGGCGCGGAGTGCCCCCACCACCGCTGCGGAGACCTCGGGACCATGGGGTACTCTCTAGTAATGTAACTGCAATGTCGCAGTTTGCCTTCAGAAATTAGTTGTAAGTTACTTCTGATGTGAAACCCTACCTCAGACATTTCCTTTGTGGTTTGTAAAGATTTTAAACAAAACCCATTTACCTCCCTAACCTGGTCACAAGTTTCTGCCCAATGGGAGAAGTTTGCTGGGCAGCTTTGCCCAGATACCCGCCTCTGCCCCCTCCCAGCTCCAATCACTGGGCTGGGGGCAAGGGAAGTTCTGAGGCTGACTCCCTGAGGTTGCCAGTGGGGCAGGGTCACTCGCCAGGGAGGGGCGCTGACGCTTGAGACTGAAACCCTGAGGCTGCAGGTGTGTGTGGGGGGGATCACTCCATGGGGATGCGCAAGGTTCCGAGGCTGAGACCCCGAGGCTGCCCCTGGGAGGGAATCGCTCTGTGGGGGCACCGGTACTTCCGAGGCTGAGACCCTGAGGCTGCACGTGTGTGTGGGGGGGATTACTCATGGCAAATGAATTTGTTTTTGTTTTTTTATAAAGGGTCAGGAGGGCCTCTGGGCAGCATTCCGTCAGGCTGCTCACGCTGCCAGCTCTCAGCGCCACCCCCTCCCCCGGACTGGGGGACTCCGGCAGGGTTGAGAGGGACTGGGCGCCGCCATCTTTGTCAGGGGGGATCACTCCATGGGGATGCGCAAGGTTCCGAGGCTGAGACCCCGAGGCTGCCCCTGGGAGGGAATCGCTCTGTGGGGGCACCGGTACTTCCGAGGCTGAGACCCTGAGGCTGCACGTGTGTGTGTGGGGGGGATCACTCATGGCAAATGAATTTGTTTTTGTTTTTTTATAAAGGGTCAGGAGGGCCTCTGGGCAGCATTCCGTCAGGCTGCTCATGCTGCCAGCTCTCAGCGCCACCCCCTCCCCCGGACTGGGGGACTCCGGCAGGGTTGAGAGGGACTGGGCGCCGCCATCTTTGTCATGGAGTGATGGTTAATTTGCATATTACTCTTTTATTAGATAGGATACTTTGTTTGGTAGCCTTGATATCAAGAAGTAGGTTTCTGGATCAAGAAGTGTGAATAATAATGACAATAGTAATGATAATAACAAAAACAACAAAAGTAACTGGCATTTTTTGAACACATAACATTTTCTGGGGATATTTCTAAGCAATTTTCATGTAGTAACTGATTTAATATTCACATTTTATAGTATATTAAGACTTTGAGAAACATTACCAGTGTCTTTCTGAAAAGATGATAGCAATATAGATTTCCAAAAGCCTGCATGATGTGCTAAATATTCCATTTCATCTTAACATCAGTTTGTATTTCCTTAAATAATTACTTTTATTTGCAATTATCTGTATGAGGCTTGCTTATTCATATATTTTTCTCATTATTTATTATTTTAATACACTTCATTTTTTAGAGCAGTTTTAGGTTTACAGCAAAATTGACTGGAATGCACAGGGATTTCCCATAAGCCCCTTACCCCACATATATATAGCCTCCCCCATTATCAGCAACCCCCATCAAAATGATATCCTATATAATAAAAGCCTAATATGCTAAGTATTTGGTCGTCTGATTGTCCGTTCAACCAATCAAAGCGTAATATGCTAATGATATGCTAAGGCCTCTTAACTGCTCACTATGACATGCTCTGACCACCAGAGGCCAGAAAGTCTATCAGTCGACCAGTTGCTATGATATGCACTGACCACTGGGGACAGATGCTCCGACCAGTAAGTTAGCTTGCTGCTGGGGTCCACCCAATCAGGACTGAGCGAGACAGGCCAGATGCACCCTAGGGCCCTCCCACAGTCCCTCCCCAGCTAGCCAACCTCCTGCATCCCTCCCCAGCCCTGATCGTGCACTGGTGGGGTCCCTTGGCCTGGTCTGCACCCCATCACAATCCAGGACCCCTCAGGGGATGTTGGAGAGCTGATTTGGCTCGATGGTAGAATGACCAGTCGCTATGATGTTCACTGACCACCAGGGGGCAGATGCTCAATGCAGGAGCTTATATTAAGACTTTGAGAAACATTACCAGTGTCTTTCTGAAAAGATGATAGCAATATAGATTTCCAAAAGCCTGCATAATGTGCTAAATATTCTATTTCATCTTAACATCAGTTTATATTTCCTTAAATAATTACTTTTATTTGCAGTTATCTGTATGAGGCTTGCTTATTCATATATTTTTCTCATTATTTATTATTTTAATACACTTCATTTTTTAGAGCAGTTTTAGGTTTACAGCAAAATTGACTGGAATGCACAGGGATTTCCCATAAGCCCCTTACCCCACATATATATAGCCTCCCCCATTATCAGCAACCCCCATCAAAATGATATCCTATATAATAAAAGCCTAATATGCTAAGTATTTGGTCGTCTGATTGTCCGTTCAACCAATCAAAGCGTAATATGCTAATGATATGCTAAGGCCTCTTAACTGCTCACTATGACATGCTCTGACCACCAGAGGCCAGAAAGTCTATCAGTCGACCAGTTGCTATGATATGCACTGACCACTGGGGACAGATGCTCCGACCAGTAAGTTAGCTTGCTGCTGGGGTCCACCCAATCAGGACTGAGCGAGACAGGCCAGATGCACCCTAGGGCCCTCCCGCAGTCCCTCCCCAGCTAGCCAACCTCCTGCATCCCTCCCCAGCCCCGATCGTGCACTGGTGGGGTCCCTTGGCCTGGTCTGCACCCCATCACAATCCAGGACCCCTCAGGGGATGTTGGAGAGCTGATTTGGCTCGATGGTAGAATGACCAGTCGCTATGATGTTCACTGACCACCAGGGGGCAGATGCTCAATGCAGGAGCTGCCCTTGGTGGTCAGTGAGCTCCCATAGTGGGAATGCCACTCAGCCAGAAGCTGGGCTCATGGCTGGCGAGTGCAGCGGCGGTGGCAAGAGCCTCTCCCGCCTCTGAGGCAGTGCTAAGGATGTTCCACTGCCAGCTTATGCCTGCCCCCTGTGGGGAGTGGGCCTAAGCCATCAGTTGGATCCCCTCCCAAAGTGCATGAACTTCATGCACTAGGCCTCTAGTATTGTTATAATTGATTACCTAAATCCACACATCATTACAACCCAAAGTCCATAATTTATATTAGATCAATATTTTATGCCTTTTTTTTCTTTTGAATGATAAAAAAGAAATGGATAATTCTGAGAATAATTTAAACAATTAGTGACAGGCATGGAAGTGTTGTGCCTACACTATTTAAAATGAAGTGTATTGCCCATGGCTGGTAATAGGGAAATTTGTTATTTCCTTACCCAGATCTATTTCTCTTACTCCCCAGTGTCAATCACAATTACAATAATGGCAATATTCTTCTGTCTTATCTTCATTCATTTATGTCTAGAGATCAGTAAGAATCCTAATGTTTTGAGTATTTCTTAATAAATGTAATGACTCAATACCATATATTCCATCAATTTATTTATATTAATATGGTGCATCACAAAAGTACACCCAAAACTTTACCTTTTCCTGTATCTTCACTCTTTGCCATATAACTAACTGTGTGACTATCATCAAGAGATGGGATAAATACATTTCCATCAGCGCCCCCACTCTCCAGCCCTTGAATCTGAATTCACTTATGCAAGGCCAAATTCATGATGTGTGGTGCCTCAGGGCCTTACGGTTAGAAGGGCCCTGTATTTGGTTTAATGTTCCAGTGTTGCTGTCCTGAGATTCTTAATAGTTTTAAACAGAGGCCTTGCATCATTTTTACCTCGGACCCCACACTTATATAGACTATTTGATTTCTTTGGCCAAAATGTTATTACCTGACTTGATTCAAACAGAGGCTTGAAAATTTCTGAGATTCATATTGCTCTGTGCCAAATGAGTTTATTTTTACTATATATACAGCCTTCGAATGAATATTCCTCATATATTAATTATCCACCCATTATTTATAGCAAGGAAAGCTTTACTGTGGATATCCCTAGCCATGACTTCCTGGGCACCAGTGAAATTGATGGATAATAAATAAGAAAATTCTCATTGCCAAATTTTTACTTCAAAGAATTATACCAGTTTCATTCACACCAACAATTCAAATGTATTCCTGTACTCTACATTGCCAACAAAATGAGTATCTTGACTCATTTATTTTGTTAACCAATGGATAAGAACTACTACTTTATGGTTGTTTTAGTATGCACTTCACTGCTTCTTAATATCATATAGTATCTTTTCAAATGTTTACTGATCATTCTAATTTAATTGCCTCTCCCAAGATTTTGTTTTTTCTTTGGGGTTTTTATTTGTATTCATGTGTCTTCGGTATTTATTTTCAATCTGTGCCTTGTCATTCTGCTTTTCTTTCTTATTTTCTATAATCAGATTTTGAGAACTTTTGTTTACTACAGAGCAGTGGTTCTCAACCTTCCTAATGCCGCGACCCTTTAATACAGTTCCTCATGTTGTTGTGACCCCCAATTTCATTGTTACAAATTGAACATAATTAAAGCATCGTGATTAATCACAAAAACAATATGTAATTATATATGTGTTTTCCAATGGTCTTAGGTGACTCCTGTGAAAGGGTCATTCGACCCCCAAAGGGGTCGTGACCCACAGGTTGAGAACCGCTGCTATAGAGATTAGCCCTTTATCTGTTCTATATGTTGCAAATATGCCATCCTATTGATTGTCTTCTTACTTTCTTTGTGGGATTTATTGATACAAAATAAAATTTTATCATCATTATATTTTTATTTTCCTTTCTAGGTCCTCAGATTCCTCTCTTGTGCCTCTCACATCTAAATTTATATCATAATATTACTACAGTATTTTTTAAATTCTTACATTTAAGATGTAAATCCAGTGCTTTCAGTTACTTAAATGTCTTGTATTTTTCAAATTTTATCACTGTTTTGTATTTTTTTCCTGTTGTAATTTTATGTTAACTCAGATATTGTTCCTGTAGAATACTTTCTCATTATATTCTTCAGAGAGAATATGCAGATGGCATGCTTTCTGAATCTGCATATCTGCAAAAGTCCCTTTTGTTTTCCTAATTGAGTAACTTGGCAATGTGTAGAATCTGTGAGTCTTATTCTTTTGCTATAAATTCTTGCAATTTGATAGAGTCCATTTGATAGAGTGAATTTTCCAGTATGTTGTCTGTGTGTATGGTTTTATATTAATTCTCCCTGATATATTGTTTTTCCCAGGTCCTTGCACCTGAACCAGCCCAGGCCATTCAGAGATTTTTCCATAAGAGTGTATATAAAATGTGAACTGATCAATATCTGTTTTTCTCAGGGGATCTCTCTAGTTTTGTTATTTGACTGGAGGAAAAGGAAAGGTTATCAGGAATGAGAGACAATGAAGAGGACTGAGAGTTCGTGGTGACTGAAAGTACCCTGCGAATGCTCTAGTCCTCTCAATTCTGGCCTTGAAATGCCTTTTGGTGTTTGGCATCCTTGAGAAAGTCCAATCTCCCTACAATAAATAATGTTGTTAGATTGTTCCATGACGACCACTTTCTTCCAGGAGAAAGACTTAACTTCTGAAGCATGTTTATATTGGGTTTGTCTACAGAGATCCTTTAGGTTGGCTTATGAAATGTGAGCAGGGACACTAACTAGTATCCCTACTCTAAACAAAGGCTTTGAGAACTATGCTGTGCTTCTACAATTTTTTTTCTCTTTCTGCTAAAAGAAAGTTGTTCTCCAAGGAGGGACCAGGCCTTTTCCTGGGTCCCAGAATGAAGGTAGCATTAGCCCAACCTGCAGTAAATGTGTGAACATCCATTGCTGTTTTAAGGCAATGAGAACAATGGGGTTGTTTTAACGGCAAAATAACTGCATAAAAACTAATAATAAAAGCATGTTTTTTGCCTTTATCAACTGATGGCTACTTGTTCGTAAATATTAACTGGCATATTGATGCTATTAGATGTATTGATGGTTAAATCTAAAAGAGAACTTTGCTGTGGGAATCTAGAAGCTCTGGTTTTTACTACAGGTGAAGCTGTGTCATTGCAGCTTCCATACTGGAATCTGGTTATACTGCTTATTCTTTTCTCTTATACACACATTATGCTATTAGAAAGCAAATTAGATCATGGAAATATGAGTACATTTAATTGTTTAGATATCTGAGCTTATATAATTGAAAGTAAATTTGTTTAATTTTATGATTCTGGAAGTTTCTTTTATTAATTAAATTTATACAATGAAGTGTCATTATCTTGGTTGAATTAGGTCATTTTTAGACCCTCATTTCCTGGTATATACATACAACAAGTCAGGACCGTTGCATCCACATTCTTCATTTAAAAAGGTAAGTTTTCCTTTTATTCTGTGTAGATTCTATTTTTTACCTGCCATTAGTGAGAAGAAAAAGATTGTTATATACTCCACAGAATTATTGGGCAAACAAATAAAAATTCCAAGTATAATATGGCAATTACAATAAAATCATATAGGATAGAACAACTACTTTTTAAGTTTAAAATTTAGGAGTCACTTATCCAAAAAGGTCATTTAATATCTGGAAGTATTAGTAGGAGTTTGAGAAGAAACAAACAAACAAAAAATAGATGAAGGAGCTAAAAAAAAGCTAAAAAAAACAACAACAACCCCAAACACATTGAGTAGTTTAAATTGATATACCCTAGTCTCTGAGCAGGGAGGTAATGGTGGAAACTGTAGATTGACCACTGAGAAAATGAGGACACAAAAGCATATTAGGTACAGAAACTGAATGTGTTCAGTATGAAACATTGGAATTTCAATTGTATCCTAAAATGCTGGTAGGAGTGAAGAAATTTTTCAAAATATGTGAGAAAGTTAGCTTTAGTCTGCAAGGTTCTCATTTTGCCAGAATATATGATCTGGAAGAAACCAATGTTGACAAATGATTGGTCAAATTCTATTTCTTTATTGTAATTGAGAGATTAATATAAATCCATATAGGCTCAGCCCATGGACACAGACAATAGTGAGATGAAGGCCTGGGAGGCGGGGACGGGAGTCAGATGGAGAGGACTTGGGGGCGGGGGGAAGAACGGAGGTCATCTGTAATACTCTCAACAATAAAAATGAATTAAAAACAAAATAAATTGAAAAATGGTATCTGGCATAGCATGTTATACTCAATATCCACAAGTAGAAAGCACAATAAAATATTGTACATGAGGTACCTGTTTTTAGACATTTGGCAATAGGCAGATCAGAAGATTTCTCACTGAGAGACAAGTCACCTAGAAGTTGAGTCTCAAATTTAACTTGACCCTCTGACTGGGAATAACGTCTTAAGCACAGCATAAGGAAGTGGAACCAAGCAGCCACTCAGAGATTGGAGTTCAGGGATGCTGAAGCAGTTGGAACTTGGAGGAGATAGGACCAGAGATGAACAGAGCCTATCAGATATATGTATTTGGGGGGAGGGTAGCTGCCTTAATGTCCTTGATTCAGGATTAGGCTACATATTTGCTGGGTAAGACTCTACTGAAGGGTAGAGAGTCAAATGGAGATAATGCTATAGGTCAGTGATTTTTAAAAATATATTTTTATTAATTTCAGATAGGAAGAGGTATGGAGAGAGAGAGAAACATTAATGATGAGATAGAATGATTGATTAGCTACTTCCAACATGCCCCCTACTGGGAGTCGACCCCACAATCCTGGCAT
>NW_005353460.1:2870535-2871963 GCF_000412655.1 Myotis brandtii
ATAATCAGGTATTACATGTTTTAAAAATTCTTGCAGTACACTGGTTGAAAATCGTTGCTCTGGGTCAAACAGTGTTAGGAAGATAATGGATTGTTCAGCCCAGGCAGTGTAGTGTGAGCAGGCATTCAGCTGAGACCAGAAAGGCTAATTCTTAGGAGAAGGCATCTAGAGTAATGGGTATTTTTATCACCTCATTCTTCATCCCATAGCCTGAAGCCCAGCAATGAGCAGAGTAAGGAAGGTTACCATTAAATTAATTACCTCCCTCTACAAAATGCAGTACTCTAGCCCTAGCTGATTTGGCTCAGTGGATTTAGTGGTAGCCTGCAGTCCTAGGTTTGATTCCAGTCAAGGGTAAGTACCTTGGTTGCAGACTCCTCCTGGGCCTGGGCCCTGTACAGGGCTCATGCAGTAGGCAACCAATTGATGTGTTTCTCTTACATCAATGTTTCTCTCTGTCTTTCCCTCTCTCTTCCACTCTTCCTAAAAAAAATCAATGGAAAAAATGTCCTTGGATGAGGATTAACAAAATGAAATACCCTATAAGGGTTCCAACATTTTAGTGGAAGGCAATAATGCACATAAAAGCAGAAATAAATGATATTGAAACATGAAAAAGAAAACATTAAAGCCCAGAAATTAGTTCTTAAAATAACTAAAAATTAATAATCCTGTTAAGACTTCTGCAGAATAAGAACTAATTACATCAATATCAGGGATAAACGGAGATTTTATTAGTAACAGAGAAAAATAAATATTTGGGAGTATTTTAAAAGCTTTATACCAGTCTGTTTGATGCTTCTATGACTCTGATTCTATTTTTGTTCTTCAGTTTATGTTGTTCATTATATTCCACAAATGAGTGATATCATGTGATATTTATCTTTTTCTGATTGGTTTATTTCCCTTAGCATAATGCTCTCCAGTTCCTAAGGCAGGGGGTGAGCGGGTAAGAGATCAACCAAAGGACTTGTATGCATGCATATGAACATATGGGGAGATGAGGGCGTATGCTGGGGGGTAGGGGCAGCCAGGGAGAAGTCAATGGAGGGAAAAGGAGACTTATGTAATACTTTAAACAATAAAGAATCTAAATTGAAAAAATAGCTTTGCACCAATAAATCTAATAGTTTAGATGAAATGCAAATTTTTATTTCTCTGGAACCATACCCAGGTATGTGATTGGCAGGCCGTATTGTAAGTGTATTTTTATATTTTAAAAGGAATTAATAAAAGGAATTAAAGCAGGGGAGGAACGGTGGGTTGGAAGAGATCCACCAATGAACTCATATCACATATGCATAACCCATGGACACAGACAAAAGAATGGTGAAGGCCTGGGTTGGGGGGTGGGGCCAGGGTGGTAGAGGTCAATGGGGGAAACAGGGGACATATGTAATACTTTCAACAATCAAGATTTTTGTAAAA
>NW_005353460.1:2872751-2880462 GCF_000412655.1 Myotis brandtii
TTCTTTCCCTGACAACCAGAGTGTGCGGGACTCATCAGGGCTCCAGGATTGGTGAGACAGATGCTAGTTCCTTGGGCAATTGTGGTGAAGTGGAGGCATGGCATGCGTGGATCAACTCTTTTCTATCCCAGGAGGAAGCACAGAGCTGGGATATTCCATCCATACACTCTGGGCAGAGTTGGGATGGGGATGAATCAACAGTGGCTGGTAGCCACCGCCTCTATTGCTGCCTGGGTGGCTAGACTGTGCTGAACCCATCAGATCTCTGTGAGAATAAACAAGTCATCTTTTCTGTCAAAGAACAGTTTAGACAGCCACCATTTTGGACTGCATGACTTGGCAGCTGCCATGTTGGCCGCATGGCTTGCAGCTCCCTGGGGGGCCGCCATCTTGAAATAGCAAAGGCCAACCCCTTCCTTTGAATTAGCCAATCGTGAAAGACTGCACCTGAGCTCCAATCAAGAGCAAGGGACAGGTCATTTGTGTCAGGGATTATAAAGCGGAGCAGCCTGCCTGTTCTGTGTGCATGCACTTCCAGACCATGTGTGCGCATCCTTCTATGTAGAAGTAAAGATGTTTGCCTTGCTGTCTTGCTCCCCAGTATGTTTTGTATTCTACCAGAACCCCTGACTTGGGTGACTCACCTTATTTATAACAATTTGGGGATGAGTGTGGGATACCGTCTGTTGCCACAATGAAAATAGACTCCTCTGCTGATGAGGTGCACCCCGCTGCCAAGTTGTGGCGGCCTCGGTGAGGAGTCACAGCCATTACCCCCTGGGCCAACTATGAGCTCAGGATCAAGAGTCAGCCAGTAACGCAGGAAGGGCCCAAGCAAGACCCACAGCAATCAGGTAACCTCATGTATGAGCCAAGGTAGGAAATGGACTGAGTACTACTTTGGTGATTGGGTGTCCTCGTAGGTAGGGCATATGTGACTGGGATGTGTCTTGGACATACAGCAAGTGCGGAGATCTGATCTGTGGTTCTGTTCTCCTGTGAGGGAAGTGGCCAGAGAGGGATGAAGCAGATCTGGGGGAGTACGAGAAATCTCCAACATGGGAGGTTAAGTACATAGTCATAAGCGACCTGCCGAGGATGAGAAACGGAAATGCTAGGCCTAGGGAATAGATTCTGCTGAAATAGCCCATTGGGAGAAAGCTGAGGCGATGGGGAGGCAAGTTCCCGAACCAGGGACAGAGACATTGCTCTTGGTGTAAACTTTTAGTGTTGCACGTGCCTGTATGAGAATGCGTGTTGATGTTTATGTCTGTTTTTGTTGTTGTTGTTGTTTAATTTATTTACTTAGCTAGTGAAATTTCTGTCTGTCTGTGATGCAATTTTGGCTAACTTTTAGGTACTTTAATTTGCTCTTCCCTGATTTATGATTTTGTTGTGCTGGGTTAAAATTTTAAGATTCTAAGATTAATTTAAAAGTGTAAAATTTATTAAGATTGCAATCCAGGGTAGTTTAAAACAAAGGCCAGGCAGTTCCAAGACTGCTTGTTGTTAACAAAACATTATCTTCTCCACCTGAGGCAAAGCAGGAGGGGAAAGAAAAAAAAAAGCCAGAGGTTTCCAAGTGGCAGAATGGAAGGCGGTACTTGGGTGCTTGCCGAACTGGGAAGGGCGGAGAAATTTGCAAAACCCCACCCAGCATCACCTCCATTAAACATCCAGTTGTCAGCGTTGGTATTAACTGGGACAGGGTCAGAATGGGACCAGAATGGGACTGGAATGGGACCAGAATGGGACCCGGATGGAAGCGAAGGGCCCGAGGTGGGAAGTAGGTGGCCCGCGCTTTCTTGTGATGTCACAAACCTGCACAGGCCAGCCGAGCCAGAACTAAGGCTGATCTTGGGGGCACACAGCAAGAGAATGGGAAGTTCTTGAATGAGGATGGACCACATTCCAAGGGTGGTCCTGGAGGCATAGGACTCCCAGCCAGATTAGCGTGTCCTTTCTTTGAACAAAAGGGGCAATAATAGTTAACAGCATAATTCAAAAATCCCTGTCAAAATTAGTCAAGAAAATGCTTTAGGTAATAATTGGCTTTAAAAACCTCAAAGTTGTTAAGATATAAAGCTTTTCAGTAAAAATCTAAAAATCTAAAAGTGATCCCAGACAAATGGGATCCCTTGAGTTGCCTCGCCCCTCCCTATGCCACCAGGAGACAACCTGAGGAAACATCCAAGATGGCCGATTTACAATCCCAGTCAGGCCCTTTGGCCACCATGCTACCAGAAACAAGCTTTTCTAGGCTGTGAAGGAAGTTGGAGCAGTAAAAAAAAAAAGAAAAAAGAAAAAGAAAAGAGTTAAAGCCTCTACTGGAAGACCCACACGGTGTAGCTGGCCAATTAGATCAAGTATATACAAGTATACACGTGGACAAAGTTAATGTCCATTTTAGGAATCCTACTCTCGGGAGAAGAGAGAGCAATGATTCGAAGGTCAGCTATGATTCGAAGGTCAGCTATGGTGGTCTGGGAGTGAGAGTACCTGACTGGCCCTGGGGCCCTTCAAGCAGAGGTAAATTTTTCAAACCAAGAGCCCCAGTGGGACCATAACAACATAGACCATAGAGGTCACATGAGAGACCTTAGGGAGCTAATCATTAAAGAAATTAGGGAAGCAGTTCCCTGGTCTCAGAACCTAAATAAAGCCTTTAATATTCAACGAGGCAAAGAAAGGTCTTCCAAATTTACCAAGACTGCCCTGACTGGTTTGGCTCAGTGGATAGAGCGTTGGCCTGCAGACTCAAGGGTCCCAGGTTTGATTCCAGTCAAGGGCATGTACCTTGGTTGCGAGCACATCCCCAGTTAAGGGGTGTGCAGGGGGCAGCTGATAGATGTTTCTGACTCTCTATCCATCTCCCTTACTCTCTATAAAAAATCAATAAAATATATTTTAAAAAATTTTTACCAAGACTAAAAGATCAAATGAGAAATTACTCTGGCCAGACCCTAAAGACCTGTTGGGCCAAGAGATATTATAAATTACATTTTGCCACCAATAGTTGGCCTGACATCTCAAGAAAGTGGCCTAGGGAAGGGCTGGCCCAGAAGGCCAGAAACAGAAGCAGCAGCACTAACCTTAGGTAATGTATCTCTAAGGAATAATGTAGCAGTTTATACATAATTCTCCAAAGTCTTTGGTAACTTAAAACTTCGGAGTTTGCTGAATTAAATAATAAAAATTATTAAATATCTAGGAGGTATTAAATGAAATATTAAGCTGAGTTTGCCTTGTATGAAAAATCTAGAGGAAAAATGCATAAAGTATAGAAATTCATTTTTGAGAAACAATTCTTTTATTTTCTCTGGAAAAATTAGTAGTTCAAAATATATTATAATCTTTATGTGTAATATGTATGGTAAAATTTCACCTAAGATATAATATTTTATTGGCCTGAAACAAAAAGGATTAATTGGTCCAAACCAAATTTTTAATATTAAAACTGGTTTAAATTTAATTAATGTCTTTTAGAATAATTACAAAAAGTGTGTTGATAAATGTTAATCTAAGAAACGCTGACTGTTTACTTTTTGGTAAATCACTGAAAAATTAAGGTTTCTAAGAATGAAGAATTCTAATACATTAAAAAAAAGAAAAGGTCTGTACAAATTGCTGATGATGTAACAGAGAGAAAGAATATTGGAATGGAGATGCTTAATGGAAGGACTGAGGCATGGTTATGCATTTTGAAGGAAAAAGAGGTGGTTATTTCTGGAAATTATTATAAAAATTTTGGAAGTTGTAAGAATGTTAGTGGAAATTATAATCTATAATAATAAAAGCATAATATGCTAATTAGACCAGACTTCCTCCTGGACGTCCTTCCAGACAACCTTCTGGACAAAGCCGGGGCTGTGAGGGAAGCCTGTGTCCCTGGTGCCGGAGAGAAGCTGGTGCCGGCAGCCAGGGGAAGGAAGGCCTACTCTTGCACGAATTTCGTACATTGGGCCTCTAGTAAGTTTATAAAAAAGAAATGTTAAAAGAAAATTGATTAAATGATACAGTCCAGTAAGCCAGGACAGAGCAGGGAAACTGAAATATTAAAACAGCAGTTTGCAACCATCTAGAAAACTCTGTCTTCCCTAAACCAAGGACACTTAAAAGTCAGTAATTTACATTTTGCCTCCCTAAACAGAGGGTAAATAGTTTATGCCAAAGTTCTTAGGAAGACTGACAGGAGAAATCCAATTAATGTCATTTGCTGTCCACAACCAAGGACAAATGAAGTTAGAAAATAAGCCTTATTTTGGTCAGTTCTTTTCTAGTAAAATAATTATATTAATCAGGTATTCAATAAAAAGATCATCTTTTAATCATAGGAACTGAAGTTTGCTGGCCTATGTTCCTGTCTAATACACTTTAATATATAATCTTTTGGTAAAATCAAGTTTGACAACTTTCTAGGGTTTGAATTTTAAGAAAAATTTGTTGTTGTTTTTTTACCTGGAGTTGACTATAGGTGATTCCAAGAGGCCCTTGAATGCCTCAAGATCTTCCTACAATGGAAAGTAGGGACCACGTTCTTAAGAACTGTGTACTGGATATCTCTTCTATTTTAATCACTCTCAGGTTAGAAGGCCTCCTGACCCAAGGCCCTCTTGAGTTTCCAGTTCATCACCATCTGCTGGAAAACTACATTTGTTCTAATCAAGATTTGGAAGGGAAGCAAGTTGGAACCCTCCTGGGAAGGACCTTACCTGTCTTGCTTACCATAGAGACTGCTATTTGGACTGCAGAGCGAGGTTGGACCCATCACACATGGGTTGAGGGTGGACACACCTCAACTTGGACAGCCATACCAGGACATGTCCCCTTGAAACTGACTCTAAAAACTGTGAGCTGTCTTAATAACCATCATGTACTGGGCTCTATTTGCTTAAGGAATCTGGAAAATTGCAGGGGCTTACAATGTGGGCTGGAGAAATGTATACAATCTGGATCATGCTTACCCAGTTAAGTTATTGGTAATAGATAACTTGAATGACTTGGATATTTCAGGTCAAAAGATTGGCTAGGACTAGATTTAGGAGTAGATGTCACAGGACAAGATCCCCTAGACCCGTGGTTTGCAAACTGTGGCTCTCGAGCCACTTGCAGCTCTTTGGCCCCTTGAGTGTGGCTCTTCCACAAAATACCACGTGTGGGCGCATGAACAGTGCGATTGAAACTTCATGGCCCATGCACAGAAGTCGGTTTTTGGCCTGGGCGAGTCTATTTTGAAGAAGTACTGTTGATATTTGGCTCTGTTGACTAATGAGTTTGCCGACCACTGCCCTAGACCACTGTCACCACTACGCAAATAGAAGTAGGATATAAGAGAACGAATGCCCAGCTGGAATGGATTAAATATTCTGTACACGCCCTGAGTAAAAGCGATTATTACGCTTGTGTGGCAGGAAGGCTAGAGGCCCAAGGGGTCCCATTCCCATTCAGATGGACCTCAGACAGTAACAGGATGGAATGTGTGCTTGCCTTGTACCAGGAGGAAACCACCTGGGGAAACACTTCCTGTAAGACTCTCGCCCTGTTGTTCCCATTCAATAGAGGTAAAGAGCTAGGACCCGCCCAAAACGATCTGGCCCGTCCTCCGATGTAAACTATGCCTCTCAAAGGGGGGAACAGTGCTCGGAGTTTATGAAAAGTTTATCCAGATGTGTAAATAGCCAAGCATCCTCAGAAGCCCATCATGCTGCACTGTAGATACCCCCTGCTGATGTTGGGTGGTGTCATGGGGGACCCTGACTTGTGGCCTTGCCCAGCAGTTGGAGTGGAACTTGTGCTCTGATTGGTTATCCCTTTCACGTCGGCATATCGTAAACCTTTTTCAATGGACAGACTAGGAAGAGGAGAGAGAGTCTAGGGGGCTCCTTTGATCCCCATATACACACAGATCCCCTTGGGGTTCCAGGAGGAGTGCCAGGGAGTTTAAGGGTAGAAGTCAGATTGCTGCAGGGTTTGAGTCTGTCCTGTGCAAGGCCACTGTGAACAAGAATCTGGTGGATTAATTTTATTTACTATCACCAGCAAAGGCTTGTTAACTACACTTGAGATGCAGTTAAAGGGATAGTGAAGAGCTAGATGCCAGCAGCAGGGTGACCTGGGGGAACAAGCAGAAAAAGGAGGAAGATGTGTAATGTTGGGGTCAGTGCTGTACACGCATCCCTGACAACACAGCAGACGGACGTCACTGAGGCCCTAAGGCATCGACAGCTTTAGTGACGAGAGAGCTGGAACCGAGTATCAAGGGTCCTTTCTTTAATGCACTAGAGCGATGGTGTCCACATTCACCCCTTGGATTAGGAGCTACAGTGATGGGATGTTACATCATCCCATGTATAGGGGGGTCTTACCCAAGGGTTAATTGAAACGGCATTGACCAAACAGCAAATTAGTCTCCTCCTAGACCAGGGGTGGGCAAACTTTTTGACTCGAGGACCACAATGGGTTCTTAAACTGGACTGGAGGGCTGGAACAAAAGCATGGATGGAGTGTTTGTGTGAACTAATATAAATTCAAAGTAAACATCATTACATAAAAGGGTACGGTCTTTTTTTTTTTTTTTCAGTTTTATTCATTTCAAACGGGCCAGATTCGGCCTGCGAGCCATAGTTTGCCCACGGCTGTCCTAGACACTGCAGAGCATGAAAGTCAATGAATGTTAGCTGAGTTTGAGGAAAAGAGTTTAAATAAAGTATAGGGTGGAATTGTGAGAATAAACAAGTCATCTTTTCTGTCAAAGGACATTTTAGACAGCCGCCATTTTGGACTGCGTGACTTGGCAGTGGCCATGTTGGCTGCATGGCTTGCAGCTCCCCTGGAGGCTGCCATCTGAAATAACAAAGGCCAAACCCTCCCTTTGGATTAGCCAATTGCGAAAGACTGTGCGCCGGAGCTCCAATCAAGAGCAAGGGAGAGGTCACGTGCATCAGGGGTTATAAAGCCGAGCAGCCCGCCTGCTCTGTGTGCATGCACTTCCAGACCATGTGTGCTCACCTTTCTACAAGAAGTAAAGATGTTTGCCTTGCTGCCTGGCTCCTGAGTATGTTTTGCATTCTACCAGAACCCCTGAATTAGAGGACTCACCTTATTTCTAACATCTCCAGGACTCCTGTCACAGATACTAGTTCTTTGGGTCAGCCCCTCAGAAACATTAGGGCCCTGGACTTGTGAGCAAACCACTTCCCACCCATCAGTAGGACGGTAACTAGAGGATGTCTTTCTGATCATATGGCAGGGCTCTGGGGCAGAGTTTTGGTGAAAAGGTCTCACAACACTCCCTACTGGCTTTGGTAACTGATTTTCCACTCTTTTATGTTGTGCAGGAGGCTGTCTATTTGTTTCTGGTTTCTCACAAAGGGAAACTGTGAAGTGTTGCTGAATTGGTGTGTTCGTTGGGGGATGGAGGAGCCAGGACTTCTTACTCCACCATCGAATTTAATTTCGATGTTCATTGTAACACATTTTCATAGCTTTTTAAGAATCTTTGTGTGATAGTTTCAATATGTGCCTCATGTCAATATTAGTATCAGTGGTTGTGTTTTCCCATTTTTGCTGTGATTCCTTGCTTGTTGATATAGGGTGTGATTTCCAGTTGCATTCTTTTTTACGTTATTATTATTTTTTTTATTGTCTAAAGTTTTACATATATCTCCTTTTTCCCCTATTGATCCCCCCCACCCATCCCGCCCCCCTCCCC
>NW_005353460.1:2880821-2889943 GCF_000412655.1 Myotis brandtii
ACCCACACTGGGGATATGCCCGCAACCAAGGTACATGCCCTTGACCAGAATCGAACCTGGGACCGTTCAGTCCGCAGGCCGACGCTCTATCCACTGAGCCAAACCGGTTAGGGCATCTTGGTTAAGGAAGATCCTAAGTGGGAAATCTCTCAGGAGGATCATTTTCTCTAACTGGGTGCAGGGCCAGGAGCTGAGAGTCTGAATTGCCCCCTGCTGCTGTGTAGAGTTTGGGAAACCTTATACTTTATGAAGGGCTTGTAGCTACAGTGGCTGCTGGCACCAGTGCTGGTGGAGGTAGCTGCAGCTGTTGCTTGGCATGGAGCAGGGTGTGTTCAGCTGCTGGCAGTGGGTGGGGGATAGTGGTTCAGCTTAGTTTTGCAAAAATCAAATGGTTACTGATGGAGATGTATGAATGGGAACTTAAAATGCATAAGCAAATACATAGAAGAGAATGGGATGCTTCTAAATATTTAATAGCACAGGATTAACAAAGGAATAGGACTGATTCTAGATTTCACTAGACTTTTAAGGGAAGAGAAGGGAGTATTTACTGAAAGAGAATATTGGGGGAGCTTCTGAGAAGACTATTGCTATGAAAGTAAATGGGAAAAAAAAGAAAAGAAAGTCCATGGGGCTGAGAGTTTGAACTAAAGATGATCAATAAGGTGAAATATTAAGGACAAAAATATGAAGAAATTAAGGTACTTTTGGGTAACTTTGAAAAATAAGTGAGATGTTCACAATTGAAGTCAAATGAATGTTGTTAATTGCATGAGTCAGCAGTTACAGATCATATACTTAAGTAATGCAGCTGAGAAAAGAAAGATAAGAAAGCTTCCATCAATTACTTATTAATTAATTAATTTATTCATTCATTTATTACATATTTAGACAAGTATTGGTATAAGCATTTGTGTACAAATTTTTTTTAGAAAACCTGTTTTCAATTTCTCATATATATGCTTAGAAATGAAATTTCTGGATCATTAGGATTATTCTACATTTAACTTTATGAAGAACCTCCAAACTGTTTTCCAAACCAGTTGCAGGTTTTCACATTCCTATCAGCAAGGTACAAGAGTTCCAAGTGCTCCAGATGGGGATGGGGCTTGGAGGACTGGGTGAAAAAGGGGAGGGATTAAGAAGTACAAGTTGGCATTTACAGAATATTCACAGGAATGTAGAGTACAGCATAGAAATTATAGTCAATGATATTGCAATAAGTATTTATGGTGCCAGGTGGGTACTGAAAATATCAAGGGAAACACATTGTAAATTATCTAATATGAAATAATATTAATGTAAACTGTAATTAAAAAATAAAATTTAAATAAAAAATAAGTAAATGAAATATATGTATTATGAATCATTTCATCTAGGTCATAGCTTGCCTTTTTATTTCCTCAATAATATCTTTTTAAAATTTAATACACCTTTTTTCCCCAGCATATTTAGCTTTAAGAGAAAAAGTGGAAAGCATAGAAAATTTCCCTGCATCCTCCCAAATTAGTTACCCTATTATTAACATCTTGGGTTAGAATGCTATTTGGGTTACCATTTATGAGCCAATATTAATATATTACTATTTATTAAATCTTACAGCTTACATTAGGATTTATTCTTTTTTTCTGTTTCTGTTTTGCTTGTTTATTTTATTTTTTTAGATTCAATTATTGATATATATTTATTGCCATTTTATTGTTCATATATTTATCGTTATCTTTTTTCTTCCTATTATTCTTGAAGAAGTATTACATTAAAGTATTACACTTCATAGCTTTTTTTTTTTGTCTAGGAAGCTACATGTCCTTCTATTTTTAAAGGTTCTTTCAAAATTATAGAATTCTTTATTATAGCAAGGTTTTTTTTTAGTGGGATTTATAGGCAGACAAGTGTTAAGAGGAAAAAATTATAGGTAGATCAAAAGGAAATGGGATATCTTGTAAATAATATTGGTTAATTGGATAAATCTCTACATTTCATAATGTCTAGAAAGTAAATATAAAACTACTTTATGTACAAACCATTCATGAATGTACCTTTATGTACTCCTGTTAGAGGCATTGCTTTTACCAAGGATATGCTGCAGAGATTCCAAATTCAGTCGTGACACTAAGCACCTGTTCTGGACTCAGGTAATGGCAACTTCCAGAGATGTGCATGATTGACAATCTTGTGTAACACTTTAATTTTTCCAAATTCCTTGAGTGATAAAGCAAAGAAAATATGGGCTTTGGTTGTGTTTCTTCTCATATGTTTTCTTTTCCTTGTCCTCCTCTTATATTTTCTATTTTTAAAAATAATTTTATTGATTTTTTTACAGAGAGGAAGGGAGAGGGATAGAGAGTTAGAAACATCAATGAGAGAGAAGCATCGATCAGCTGCCTCCTGCACACCCCCTACTGGGGATGTGCCTGCAACCAAGGTACATGCCCTTGGCCGGAATCGAACCTGGGACCCTTCAGTTCCCAGGCTGATGCTCTATCCAGTGAGCCAAACCAGCTAGGGCATTTTCTATTTTTTGTTGTCTCTATCTTAAGCATACGGCCATAAAATTTATTCAGAAAAAGTCTACTAGTACAAAGAATATTCATATGGATTAGCTCTACAAGAACCACAGAGACTTGTAGATGACATAATAGACAGATGGTATAAAATTAGGTCAAAAATTAATTTGCTTAAAATAGGATGATTCCTAGATTTAATTAGACCGTAAGAATAACTATCAAAATTTGTATAAAAGTTTTTATTTAGTATTGATTTAAATTTCTCAAAAGGAAAATCTATATTAATTACTTTTATGTCTTTTTATGTATTTAAATATTCAGGGGATTATTGCAGTTGGTGAATGTCAGTTACGGAATTGAACCATTGGAATCCACAGCTATGTTTGAGCATATGCTTTATCAAATAAAGAATAATAAAGCTGATTTTCTCCCCTTACAAGACAATTATACTATGATCCAATTGGGAGATCAGGCGTACAGGATTCTGGTGAAGTCAGAAGTAAGCCACCATATTCTGAAATTTTCATTTTGCTATGTTTGATAAACTTATTCTCATAGAAATTTGTTACATTTAGAAAACAAATTTAAACATATTAATTATATTTAAACCTTCTTTTATAATATACTTAATTATTTTATGAATATATGAATAAGAATATGTTTCGTCATATATAATTTGGAAGTATTCTTTTCCCCTAATTTCAAGTTATATATATGAAAGCATAGTATGCTAATTAGAACAGAAGTTCTTCCAGACTTCCTTCCGGGACATAGCCGGGTCTGCAGCAGCTGCGGGATCGAGCCAGGAATTCAGGCAGAGAGGGAGGGATTGAAGCTGCCGCAACTAGGAAGGCTTACTCTTGCAAGAATTTCATGCATCGGGCCTCTAATATATGTATACAGTTGCATTGTTATTGAATTTACATCCTACTAATGCAATGATACCAAGATTTGCTGATTATTATTTTGTCCATAGTTCCCTCTCCAATACATATTCTAACTTTGTATAAAAGTATTATTTTGTTAGAAAATTTAAAAGTAGAAAAATTCAAGATGTTGTCCCAAATATCATTATCTAAAGATAGTGTTCTTAGAATTTTGGAATACTTGGTCTAATTTTTACAATGTATCCTATCTAATAAAGAGGGAATATGCTAATTGTCCCTCAAGCCATTACAAAGATGGTGGTGGCCACAGCCAATAAGGAGGGAATATGCTAATTGACTGCCCTTCCCTCAAAGATGGTGGCACCCACAGACACAAGATGGCTGGCAGGGGAGGGCAGTTATGGGCGATTAGACCAGCAGGGGAGGGCAGTTAGGGGTGACCAGGCCAGCAGGAGAAGGCAGTTGGGTGCGACCAGGCTTGCAGGGGAGGGCATTTAGGGGCGATGGGGCCAGCCGGGGTGGGCAGTTGGGAGTGATCAGGCTGGCAGGGGAGCAGTTAGGCATGAATCAGGCTGGCAGGCAGAAGCGGTTAGGGGCAATCAGGCAGTCAGTCAGGTGAGCGGTTGGGAACCAGCAGTCCCGGATTATGAGAGGGATGTCAGGCCTAAACCAGCAGTCGGACATCCCCCGAGGGGTCCCAGATTGGAGAGGGTGCAGGCTGGTCTGAGGAACACCCGGTCAATGCACGATTTTCGTGCACCAGGCCTCTAGTCTTATAAATGTGGATTTATAGATTTATAAATTCTTTTTTAAACAAAAAATGATCTAACCATTCATGTTTCTTTGAAATTCTTTTTTTGCTCTTCAGAGGACAATGCATTCTTTCACTTATTAAATTACTAGTGCCCTGGTGCATGGATTCTAAACATTGAAAGGAAATTAATTACAAGGTGGTCAGCAGGGTGAGACTGGGTGAAACCAGCCGGACATGCCCTGGAGCCAACCTCCCCTTGTCCCTCCCTAGCCGGCCACACCTGGGGTGGCACCACGGATCGAAGGGCATCTTTGGAGTGAGTGGGGTACCTCTGGCAGGTTGGATCCCTCAGCCTGGCCTGCGGGGATGGGGCCAAAACGGGCTCTCCAACATCCCCAAGGGTCCTGGATTGCGAGATTGTGGTTCTCGGGTGACACACTCCAGAATCAGGCTCCCTCTTCTCTGGTTCTAGGGTGCGTCACCCAAGAACCACCTCTGCCAAGTCACAGCAGCTCCTGTGTTGAGTGTCTGCACCCTGGTGGTCAGTGCGCGTCATATGGACCAACCAACCGGCCAGTCAGGAAGTCACTTAGCTTTTTATATATAGAGATTTTACGTGTCTTATTTTAAGTAATATTGGTTAACATTGATTAACATATTATATATATGTAAAAATTGCCACTTAATTCTTGTTAAAATACAGCATGATCAAATGACTTTAGGAAACAATCTGGCACTTTTTTTTTTTCACAAGGAAACACAGACATGAAAATTTATTGCAGTCACTTAACACATTGGTGTTAATACTATTTCCCAACTAAAAAGAAAAAGGCATCTGGACTGTCTCCAGTTTGCCCTCACAGAAAAACCATAATCTACAGTATCAGAAACTAGTTGGTAAATTAAAATATTGTAACAACTTTTCAGAATCTTCTTTTTCATGATACTCATTAGAGCATCATCTCCATGTCAAAGGATTCACTCTGGGGCTGCTGAAACCTGGTTGAATGACCTCATCATTGTGTGAAGAACCTCTTGGGCCTCCTGGTTGTGTTGCTATACTCTTCCAGGGTGAGGGGGGGACAGGGTGTGAGGACTCCTGTGGCATTCAGTCTGAGGGAAGGGGCAGAGGAAGAGGCCTGCAGTCTGTCCCTTCCAGAGGGAGCACAGTGGCCAGAGACCCAGGGTGCCAGCAGCAGGGGCCCATAGGGTCAGCACATTGTGAGCCTCCAGAGGGCAAGGCATGGAGGGGCTCTCAGCCTTCACATGCTGAATCTTCTATCTCCACTGCTCCACCACCTCAGCCCCACCTTTGGCAGGGCATAGAAGGAGGGGGCCCCACCTGCTGGGGGCCCCAGCCTGTTGGGGGGCCCAGCCTGCTGGGAGCAGTGGCTACACCAGGCTGCTCAACTCACGCCCTGCTCCAGCAATCTGGCTCTTTCCTACCACTTTGCACCCCCACAATTACTATATGACTCAGGAATTCCATTTCTAAATACCAAGAAAAAGGAAAGAAAAAAATTGCACAAAGACCTGTACATTAATATTTATAGCAGCTTTATTTATAAAAGCTGAAATGGCTACAAATGATCAACAGGTAAATGTACAAGCAAGTTGCAACGGATATCTTCAATGGCACACTACTTAGGAAGATACTAATGAATTACTAATAATCACAAGACAGATGAATCCTGAATGAAAGAAACAAGATAGAAATGAGTACATGCCATATGATTTCATTTGTATGAAATTCTAGAATAGATCATTGTAACATATGTTGAAAAACAAACAGCAGATCATTGGTTTCCTTGAGCTGTGTGGCTATTGACTTGGAAGAGGGTAATGACAACATTCTTTGTCTTACTTATGGAAATGGTTACATGGCTGTATATATTAATACCAACAACGTAACTGTATACTTAAAATGGATGAATTTTATAGGGTTTAAGCCACAATGAAGTCAATATAAATACCTAAAAGTATAAAAATGATGAGAGGCAATGTTTGGGGGAAAGTTGATGGGACTTTGTTAGCTTGAAGGTTGGAGCAGGATTTTGGAGGAAGGTTTTGAGAGAAAGGAAACATGGCTTCTCCCTCATTGCAGCAACAATTTTTTTGAATATTCTAATTATAAAAAATATAAAGTAAAAGCTTCTGATTGGTGCCTAAAATATTTGTTTGGAATCTCACCTGCTTATTTAATTAATCGGCATCCATTCTTTTATTTTCCTATTATATGTATTTTTATGTGTCAACAAGAGGCCCGGTGCATGAAATTGTGCACTGGGGGGGAGGTTATCCCTCAGCCCGGCATGCACCCTCTCGCAGTCCGGAACCCCTCAGGTGATGACTACCTGCCGGCTTAGACCCGACAGTTGGAAATCCCTCTCGAAGTCAGAAACCCCTCGCTCCTTACTGCCTGCCTGCTTGCTGATCCTTACCACTATTGAGAAAGTTGGATTCCTTCCTCTGTGGTCATACAACTGTCACACACCAGGCAGTCACTCAGAAATAACTTGGCATCAATCAACTTATGGAATTCTCCCTTCTCTCCATTCTACTGAGCCACACTCCAGGCGTTGACTGTGGCATTCTCTTGGTTATTACTTTTTTTCCAAAACGTTACAAAGTTTATCCTATACTAATAAAAGACAAACATGCAAATTGACCGTACTTTTGCTACACCTCAAGCCATGCCCATCAGCCAATCAGAGCTACTATATGTAAATTAACCCAACCAAGATGGTGGCCGACAGCCACGGAGCTGGAGCGAGCAGGAGGCTTGCTTGCTCCAGTGATGGAGGAAGGCAAGGTTCCCCGCCTGTCGCGGCCCGTCTCTAAGCTCCACTGAAAGCAACAAAGTTTCAATTATAGAAGGTAAACAAACCCCAGATACCTGCTTTCAGCCAGCCGTGGCCACGGAGCTGGAGTGAGCAGGAGTGGGTTGTCCCTGGTGATGGAGGAAGCCAAGTTTTCCTCAGGCCTCCGCTAAAGGCAACAAAGTTTCAATTATAGAAGGTAAATAAATCCCAGAATATAAAAGAAAAAAAGGAGAGGCTGGGAGCTTACATCGCCAGGGTGCTTGGCCAGCCTGAAAACGGCCCTCAGCCCCTCACCCAGACTGGCCAAGCACCCCAGTAGGGCCCCCCCACCCTAAAGGGGGTGTGGCCAGCCTGAAAACAGCCATCAGCCCCTCACCCAGGCTGGCCAAACCTCCATGGGGTGAGGGTCCCCACTGGGGTGGACATCCTCCGAGGGGTCCCACACTGCAAGAGGGCATAGGCCGGGCTGAGGGACCCCCCCGAGTGCACAAATTTTTGTGCACCGGGCCTCTAGTATGAAGATAACATACAGAGATACAGCCTCCTTTGTAGGAACAGGGAAGGAAGGGTGGTTAAGTAAGGCACAGGGAGCTGCAGCAAGCACCAGCTGTGGGGAGGGCCAAAGGGGACAGGGAGAGGAAGTTGGCCCTGGGGCTGAGGCCCTAGAGACATTGCTCAGGAAGTAGGAATGTTCTCTGAGTGTCACGTTCTGAAGCTGAACTAATTGGTCAAGCTGAGGCAGAGGTGAGTGGCCATATCAGCCATTTTTGGTGCTGTTTACCCTTTCCCACCCCAGCTCTGTTGTAAAACCCAGAGCCCTGTATTTGCAAGGTCCCATCCAGAGCAGAGGCCCTGGAAGGGGGTGAGAGGAAGTGAGCAGGGCAAGTTTGAAAGTGGATATGCCTGTGTTCTGAGGATGGCTGGAGACAGTGGTGAGAGGTAGCAGGGGAAGGGCTCTCATACATACCCTTCAGGCCACAGGTGAAGGAGGTCAGGGGAGTAGGGTAGGGATGGGGCAACATGGCCCCAGCCTCTTAGGTATCCCTGTCTGTCCTCTGCAGTGTAAACGGAGGAAAGGGTTGCCTCTGAGAAGGGGTCAGGTCAGGCCAGGTGACCATCTTGAGTTCTGGCTGAGGTGATGGTCCTCACCTTGAGATGCCATCTAACTGGTGATGGCAGAGGGCCCAGTGCCTCCTCGCTTCTTGAAGAACATGTAGTCAATGAGGAATGTGGCTCCCAGCAGTACAGCCTTCACTCTCACGTCCAGATCCAGCGGGAACTGCAGGCCAAAGTCATCTGCATCCGTGAGGGCTTCTTGGAGCAGCCCTTCCCCCAGATCAGAGTCTGAGGGCTGGGAGGAGGGATCAAGAGGTCTGCATTTCAGCCGCTTGCCAGTCACCGCTCACCAGTCACCGCTGCCACTGATTGATCAGCTCCAGCTCCCTCAGTTCCCTAGCCTGGCATTCGGTTGACCTTTGGTTGTTTTGGATGTTATGGATCCTGGGTTTTTATATATGAGGATATTTATTTATCTATATCTCTGTGTGAACATATATAATGCACATAATTATAAACCATATAAGAATTTAAAAATGTTTTATTTATCTCATGTCCTCTGTTTCACAGAAAAAACCGGATATTGCACTATTAACAAGAACTCTGAAAATACAAATCATTATGGAAAAAGCCTTGGTATGCATTATTGATACATTTCATCATATCTTTGTTTTGTGTTTAAATTCAAAAGGAATAAGAAACATCCTTTCTTTGCAGTGCAGATATAATTTAAAGTGTTCAAAATGTGTATTTCAATACAGCAGGGCATAAATATATGTCAATTGCCTCTTCATTGAAATGCGCAGACCAGTATTTATGGTATTGATATCTAAATCAGTATGCAATTCCTGTAACACTGTGTAACTTTGTATGTGTGGGAGGCTTCTACTACACTATAATACATTGGATTATAACTAACTGCAGTTATTTCCAATCCACCCCAAATTGTGGTGGTGGTGAAATTTTCTTTCCTAAATTGATTTCCATTTTAAAACAAGTATTTCTTTTATTACTCAATTGGTGATTTCTGTTATTGAGTATTTTCTTTCATAAGATTATTTTATGCTTTATAAATACTTGTGATGCCTGGTGGAAG
>NW_005353460.1:2890036-2908560 GCF_000412655.1 Myotis brandtii
TGTAAAATTAATAATGGGAAGAATTATTCATTGTAATGTTCATGTAGTTATGGGAATTCTTAACAAAGCCATATGGATTGGAAGTTAAAAAGTCTAATTTGTCTGTTATCACTGATATTTTTTCATCAGTCTCTCAATGACTGCCATAATGTTCTATTTTTTTTTCTTTTTAGGTTCTTTATTGTTTGAAGTATTACATATGAATCTCCCCCCCATTTTCCTCTCCCCACTCATTTCCACCACCCCTCTGAAAATGCCCTCACCCCACCTACTGACTGTGTCCATGGATTATACTTATATGCATGCATACAGTCCTTTGGTTAATCTCTCCCCCACTTCTCGTCCCTTCCCTCAGAGGTTGGATGGTCTGTTTAATGCTTCTATGTCTCTGGATCTATTTTAGTTCATCAGTTTATGTTGTTCACTATATTCCACATATGCATGAGATCGTGTTATATTTATCTTTCTCCTAGTGGCTTATTTAGCTTAGCATAATGCTCTCCAGGCCCATCCATGCTGTTGCAATGTTAGGAGTTCCTTCTTTATTACAGCAGCATAGTATTGTATTGTGTAGATGTACCACAGGTTTTAATCCACTCATCTGGTGATGGGCACTTAGGCTGTTTCCAAATCTTAGCTATTGTAAGTTGTGCTGCTATGAACATAGGGGTGCATATGTCCTTTCTGATTGGCGTTTCTCCTATCTTGGGATTATATTCCTAGATGTGGGAATACTGGGTCAAATGAGAGATATATTTTTAATTTTTTGAGGAAACTCCATACTGTTTTCCACAGTGGCTACACCAATTTACATACCCACCAGCAGTGCAAAAGTGTTCTTTATTCTCCACATCCTAGCCAGGAATTGTCGTTTGTTGATTTGTTGATGATAATTATTCGGACAGCTGTGAGATGGTCATTCGGACAGCAGTGAGATTGTCCTTTTGATTTACATCTCTAGGATGATTATTGACTTTGAGCATCTATACTAATAAAAGGGTAATATGCTAATTAGACCAGATGTCTTCCAGATGACCTGCCAGATGTCCCTCCTGACAAAGCCGGGCCGGGTGAAGCTGCCCGCCTACAGTCCCAGGTGCCAGCAGCTCTAGCTGTGGCCAGGGCAAAGCCGAAGCTGCCTGCCTGAGGTCCCAGGCGCCAGTGGCTGCGGCTGTGGTCGGGAAAAGGAGAAGCCGCCCATCTGCCTGCGGTCCCAGGTGCCAGTGGCTGCATCCCGGGTGAAGCTGCCCACCCCCAGTCCCAGGAGCCTGCGGCTGCGGCCAGCCCAGGCAAAGCTGGTCCAGGTCCCGGGTGCTTGAGGCTGTCTGGATGAGGGAATCCTGGGTCGTGGATGTGGGGCAATCAGGCCAGCAGGGAAGCAGTTAGGGGCTATCAGGCAGGCAGGCAGAGGTGGTTAGGGTCGATTAGGCATGCAGACAGAGGGATTAGGTGCAATCAGGCAGGCAGGCATGTGAGCGGTTAAGGAGCCATCGGTCCTGGATTGTGAGAGGGATGTCTGACTGCCTGTTTAGGCCCGATCCCAGGACATATCCTGAGGGGTTCTGGATTGGAGAGGGTGCAGGCCAGGCTGAGCCCACCCCACACTGTGTATGAATTTTGTGCAATGGGCCACTAGTGTTTTCATATGTCTCTTGGCTTTCTCTATGTTCTCTTTTGTAAGGGGTCTCTTTAGGTCCTTTGCCCATTTTTGGATGGATTGTTTATCTTCCTTTTGTTAAGTTGTATGAATTCCCTATAAATTTTGGAGAGAGATTAAACCCTTATCGAATATAACATTGACAAATATGATCTCCCATGAAGTGGGCTTTCTTGTTGTTTTGTTGATGGTTTATTTTGATGTACAGAAGCTTTTTGTTTTAATGTAGTCCCATTTGTTTATTTTCTCCATAGTTTCCATTGTCCTAGGAGCTGTATCAGTAAAAATATTTCTACAACATATGTCTGCTATTTTGCTGCCTATGGATTCTTCTAAGATTTTTATGGTTTCTTGTCTTACATTTAAGTCCTTTATACATTTTGAGTTTATTTTTGTGAATGGTGTTAGTGGGGGTCTGGTTTCATTTTTTTTTCATGTATCTGTCCAATTTTCTCAACACCATTTATTGAAGAGACTGTATTGTCTCCATCATATGCTCTTGCCTCCTTTGTCAAATATTAATTGAGCATAATGGCTTGGGTCAATCTCTGAGTTCTCTGTTCTGTTCCATTTGTCTATATGCCTGTTCTTGTGCCAGTACCAGGCAGTTTTGAGAACTGTGGCTTTTTAATATAGCATGATATCTGGTATTGTGATCCCTCCAACTTTGTTCTTCTTTCTCAGGATAGCTGCAGCTATTTGGGGTCTTTTTATATTCCATATAATTTTTTTGGAGCGTTTGTTCTAGATCTGTGAAGTATGCCATTGGTATTTTAATGGGGATTGAATTGAATCCATAGATTGCTTTGGGTAGTATGGACATTTTAATGATGTTGATTGTACCGATCCATGAGCATGGTATATTCTTCCATTTGTCTATGTCTTCTTCTATCTCTTTTTTCAGTGTCTTGTAATTTTCTGAATACAGATCTTTTCCCTGTTTAGTTAAGTTTATTACTAGGTAACTTAATTTTTTTTTTGTAATGATAAATGAGATTGTGTTTGTAGTTTCTCTTTCTGTGCTTCATTGTTAGTGTATAAAAAAGTGATAGATTTCTGAGTGTTAATTTTATATCCTGCTACATTGCCAAATTCATTTATTAAGTCTAATAGTTATTTATAGTGTTTTTGTGGTTTTCTATGTACAATATCATGTCATCTGCAAATAATGATAATTTTGCTTATTCTTTTCTAATTTTGATGCCTTTTATTCCTTCTTTTTTAAAAATATATATTTTTATTGACTTCATAGAGGAAAGGAAAGGGAAAGAGAGATAGAACATCAATGATGGGAATCATTGATCGGCTACCTCCTGCACTCCACCTACTGGGAATCAAGCTTGCAACCCAGGCATGTGTCCTTGACCAGAATCAAACCCAGGATCCTTCAGCCCACAGACCGACACTCTATCCACTGAGCCAAACCTACTAGGGCTATTCCTTCTTGTCTGATTGCTATGGCTAGCACTTCCAGTACTATATTGAACAGAAGTAGCAAAAGTGGAAATCCCTGTCTTGTTCCTGTTCTTAGGGGAAGTTGTTTTAGTTTTTGCCCATTGAGTGTGATGTTGGCCATAGGTTTGTCATGTAAGGCTTTTATTATGTTGAGGTATGATTCCTCTATTCCCACTTTGCTGAGTTTTTATCAAGAAAGGGTGTTGGATTTTTGTCAAATGCTTTTTCTGCATCAGTTGATATGATTATGTGATTTTTGTCTTCAATTTGTTTATGTGATGTATCACCTTTATTGATTTTCAGATATTGTAACAGCCTTTCATCACCAGAATAAATCTCACTTGGTCGTGGTGTATAATTTTTCTAATGTAATGCTGGATACAATTTGCTAAAATTTTGTTGAGGATGTTAGCAGCTATGTTCATTGGAGATATTATCCTATAATTCTCTTTATTTGTAGTGTCTTTATCTGTTTTTGGGATTAGGGTAATGATGGCTTCATAAAAAGAGCTTGGAAGTGTTTCTTCCTCTTGAATTTTTTTGGAATAGTCTGAGGAGGATAAGTTTTAGTTCTTCTTTGAATGTTTGGTAAAACTCTCCTGTGAAGCCATCCAGACTAGGGCTTTTGTTTGCTGGAAGTTTTTTTTTTTTTATGACTGCTTCAATTTCTTCAGTAGTTATATATGCCTATTTAGGTTTTTTGATGTTTCTTGATTGAGTTTTGAAATATTGTATTTTTCTAGAAATATGTCCATTTTGTATAGGTTGTCCATTTTGTTGGAGTAGAGTTGTTTGTAGAATTTTTTTTTACAATCCTTTGAATGTCTGTGGGATCAGTTGTTACTTCACCTCTTTCATTTCTGATTTTGTTTATTTGGGTCCTCTCTCTTTGTTTCTTGGTGAGCCTGGATATAGGTTCATCAATCTTGTTTATCCTTTCAAAGAACCAGCTCTTGGTTTCATTGATCTTTTGTATTGTTTTTTTTTTGTCTCTATGTCATTTATTTCTGCTCTCATCTTTATTATTTCCTTCCTTCTGCTGGGCTTGTTGCTCTCTTTCTAATTCTTTAAGTTGCAGGGTTAGATAATTTATTACCAGTTTTACTTGTTTTTTAAGGTAGGCCTGTAGAGCTATGAACTGCCTACTCAAGGCTGCTTTCACTTGTCCCATAGATTTTGGATTGTTGTGTTTCCATTGTCATTTGTTTCTAGAATGCTTTTATTTCTTCTTTGATTTCTTTGGTAACCCAGTCATTAATTAATAGCATGCTATTTAGCCTCCATGTGCTTGATTTTTTTAAATTGTGTTTATTTTAGTTGATTTCTAATTTTGTGCCATTGTGATCTCAGAAGATGCTTGTTATGATTGCTACCTTCTTGAATTTCAAGAGACTTAGCCTGTGTCCCAATATGTGGTCTATCTTTGAAAATGTCCCATATGCATCTGAGAAGAATGTGTAATCTGTTGCTTAGGGATGAAATGTTCTGAAAACGTCAATTAATTCCATCTGATGTAGTGAGTCATATAACACTGTTGTTTCTTTGATGATTTTTTGTTTAGGGATTTATCCAGTGGTGTCAATGGGGTATTAAAGTCCCCTACTATGATTGTATTGCTGTTGGTCTCTCCCTTGATAGCTTCAAGAAGCTTTTTTTTATGTATTTGGGTGCTTCTGTATTGGATGCATATACAGTGGGGCCTTGACTTACGAGTGTCCCAACTAACGAGTTTTTTGAGATACCAGCTGTCTCTCGGCTGATTTTTTGCATTGAGTTGAAAGAGTAATTTCAGTTAACGAGCTCCTTAACGAGCTCCTTAACGAGCTCAGTCTCGGAATGAATTAAACTCATAAGTCAAGGCCCCACTGTATGTTTACCAGAGTTATATCCTCATGTTGAATCGCTCCCTGTAGTATTATGAAGTGGCCCTCCTTTTCTTTTCATGGCCTTCTTACAGTCTATCTCTTGGAGTCTATTTTGTCACATATAAGTATTGCTACCTCTATTTTTTCTCATTTTCATTTGCCTGAAAAATGTTTTTCCCATTCCTTCACTATCAGTCTGTGTGAGTCCTTTGTTGTGAAGTCGGTCTCTTGTATACAGTGGATATATGGGTCATGTTTTCTTATCCGCTCAGCTACTCTATGTCTTTTTTTTGAGCATTTAGTCCATTTAAATTTAAGGTTATTATTGATAGGTACTTGTTTATAGCCATTTTTATTCTTTATGCTTGTGTTCCTTCTTCCCTATTTATTTCTTCTTTCTAGAGAAGTCCCTTTAGCATTTCTTGCATTGCTGGCTTTGTGTTAATAAGCTCCTTTAGTTTTTTTTTTTGTCTCAGAAGCTCCTAATTAGACCTTCAATTTTGAATGATAGTCTTGCTGGGTATAGTATTCTTGGATTCAGTCCCTTGCTTGCATTACGTTATATATTTCATTCCATTCCCTTCTGGCCTGATCTGTTTTTGTTGAGAAATCAGTTGATTGTCTAATGGAAGACCCATGTAGGTATCTTTCTGTCTTTCTCTGGCAGCCTTTAAGTTTCTTACTTTGTCTTTGATGTTGCCAATTTAATTATGATGTGTCTTGGTGTGGGTCTTCTTGAGTTCATCTTGTTCAGGACTCTGTGTGATTCTTGGACTTGTGTGGCCTTTTTCTTCCCAACATCAGGGACATTTTCTGTCATTATTTCTTCAAACAGGTTTTCTATTCCTTGCTCACTTTCCGCACATTCTGACACCCCTATTATGCTAATGTTGTTTTATTTTGTGTTGTCCCAGAGCTACCTGAGGAGCTTCTCCTGCTTTTTAAGGTTTTTTCTTTTTTTCCTGTTGCTATTCTACTTGGGTGTTTTTATTTACCTTGTCTTCTAACTTGCAGATGCGTTCCTCAGCTTCTTCTAGTCTATTGTTGAAGCCTTCTATTGTGTTCTTTATTGGAGCTTTGTCATTCTTCATTTTCTCTTGATTCCTTTTCATTTTGGTGACATTCTTATTCATCTCCTTATAAATTCCATTGAATTATGTGTATTTGTCATCCAGATGTTTGAGCATCCTTATTACCATTACTCTGAATTATTTCTCTGACAAGTTACTTGCCTCCATTTCATTTCATTCCTCTTCTGGTGATTCCTATTTTTCTTACTTTTGGGAACTGTATTTTTGTCTCCCCATTTTTTGCTGTAATGTTTTAATTGTTTCTATGTCTTAGGTCCAACTGCTTTGCTACTCAGTTTCTTTTGTGGGTGGTGCTATGTAGTTGGAGATTTTTGGGACCCAGTGGTACAGTCTCTCAGATCTCCTGAGCTTTGTGATGTAGTGGATCCCCCTACTTGAGCTATTTGTGTTCTCTTGATGTGGTTGGGTCTTGAATGTTAGTTTCTCATTTGTGCATAAAGTCTCATCACGAATTGTCTGGCAATGTGACTCATCCCTGGCCTTGTTATGCAAGTTGTTGTGGATGTGATAATGACTCCAGCTCTTGTGGAAAGGGTTGCCTGATGTCTCACTGTGATATCCTGGAGTCCACAGCCTGGGATGAAAGGGTCTTGGGGCCTGAACCTCAGGTACTGTGACTTTGGCCAATGTTGTGTGAGTCTTGCTGGGGTAGCATCGCTCTCCACTCACTACAAGTGTCCTGGATCCTGTGACAGTGGGAGGCAGCTGTAGTCTGCGGTTTTGGCAGTGAGACTCTGGCCAGAGTGATTTCCCTCTGTTAATCACGAGGGTATCCAGAAGCCAGAAGCTGGTGATGTGGGAATCTCAGAGTCTGTGGCTGAAACAGCATGACCTTGTCCAGGGAGTCGAGTCCTCAGTAACTCACCAAGTTGTCCAGAAGCAGGCAGCAGGAGGGGGAAGTCACAGATCCTGCTGAGGGAGCCATGCGCCCTTGGTTGGAGAGGCACGTGCCCAGTGGCAGCTCACAGAGGGGCCCAGGAGCTGTCTGCCAGGGCTGTGGGCTCATGGATCACACGCTGGAGCGGCGCTATTGTGGCGTCCTGATGCCAGCTGCCAGGGAGGGTAAAGTCAGAGTTTCTTTTTCAGGAAGTGCCTTTTGGGAGCATTTAGATTTTTATTGTTGTTCTTACATGGGAATAATACTATATGGCCCACAACCAGGACCATAAGCATTCAAATTATCCTATACCACAACCACCCCCATGAAGTTGTTAAAATTAAATCTAGAAAGCTTACTTTCCTCTCTCGAGTAACTATATGCCTTCTTACTGTTCCAATAACAACAGAAGGCATTTTCAATGCAAATATCATCATACAAAGAAAACCTCCAAAGATATTTTTAATAATATTCCCCTTTTGTGTTCAATTTATCTGTCTTAAATTTTAAGGTATGACTCCATAAACAGCATATTGATAGGTATTTTTTTCTATCCTATCAGATAATTCTTGTCTTTTCATCGGAAGATTTAGTTGGTTTATGTTTATCAAAAGTTCCAATTAGTGTTCTATTTGTTCCATCAATTATTTGCTACTTTTTTTCAACATTGCTATACTAGGATCAGTGGGTTATTTTAGCATTTGTTAGCTCTTATGTTCTTTTTTTCTGCTATATCTTTTTATTCCCATCCCTCATTCCAGCGGTTTCTCTAAAGGTTCTAATTAACGTTCCTTACTTATTATGATCTCCTAGAATTAATGTTACATCCTCCATATATGATGTAACAGCTCATAACAGTAACATTCCATTAAAAATCTTTGTGATGTTATACTATATTTTATTCCTTCATGTGTTATGTACCCCAAAATAAAGTTTTTAAATTAAAATTTCAATTTTTGCATAAAGAATTTAAGGAAAGTAGAAAAGGAGTTCAGTTTTTATCATTTCCAAAGCTCTTTATATATATATTTTTTGTAGATTTATGCTACAAAAATTAGCTGTCCTAAATATTTCTATTTAGCGTGTTGCATTCTCTTCATCTTTTGTTCATCTAAGTTAGCTTTATTTCATCTATACTTTTAAATATTTTAACAAATTATTTGAAAGTATTTTGAAACTTTCAAAGAAGTTTTAAGAATTAGAATAATACAAAGAACACAACTATATTCTCTTTACCTAGATTTATAAATATTGTATCCTATTATTACTTGTGCTTTCTTCATTTGAAAGTTAGTTGTAAATTGTATCATGGAGCTTTTCTTTTCCAGTGTGAATTTATGTAGAAGAAGATTATTAGCTTATATAACCACAATTAAGTTATCCATCTAAGGAAAAATAAAATTGTCAAAATAACTTTTATCAAGTCTAATATAACTTTACTGCATTGTGGTGGATAATGTAATATATGTGCTACTATGTTTTATATCCAAAGAACTATATTTTGGCCTAATATGAGTCAAGAGATATAAACCTTTCATGTATATTTGAAAAATATACATATTCCATTGGTGAATATAAGCTTTTATATATGTATATTATTTCAAAACTTTGCTTGAGTTTTCCAATTACAGTTAACTGCTGGGGCTTACCAGTAGACACTGAGCGAAGGATGAATGATTACTCTGACACATGTTTCTGTGAAAGAGAGGGCTAATGGACTGCTTGGCTATAGGAACCAAACAGCCCCATTTGCCTGTCTCCTTAGGCTTTTATTATAACAACAGCTTGAACTAAAATTAACTATTAGATACTGTCAGTAGGGTAAGCATCCTTGAGAAGACATATGCGTAGTGTCCTCTAAGCAAGGACGTTTTGAAGTCTAAATATAAAGATTCCAATAAAACACCCAGGGGCTCAGACTTGTTTGGAAAAGTCAAGGCAGGGTCTGCTGCCTTCGGCAAGGTCCCCTAGAGGCCTCCAACCTTTTGGAGATTCCTCTTTACAGACTTTCTAAACAAGTTCTGTGCTTCCCCACAGTTAACCTACAATTTAACCTATTTTCCACCATGTTCTGTGCTCTGCTGCCTACTGCCGACACCCACCATGTTCCGTGTGTGGCCCCTGGTGGTCAGCACGTGTCATAGCGACCGGTTGTTCGGTTGTTTGGTTGTTCCGCTGTTCGATCTATTTACATATTAGGGTTTTATATATATAGATTATGGACTGTATTTCCTATGTCAACCAATGGTTGTTGGTGCCTATTCAACACCAACCAGAATCCCCAATTTGGGGTGTGGTGAAGATGAAAACTTTATTCAGTGCCAAAGAAGTCAATGGTGATAGAACACAGCTGTAAAAACAGCACAGTGTGAGGCAGGCCTGGGCTAGACAGCTCTGCTCTGCTCCTTGCCAGTCTGCATTGCACTGCACTGGTCTGCTCCCCTGGGCTTTGATCTGCTCCGTTCTGTGCCTGTCTGCTCTGGCCTGCTCTGGTCAATTGCAGCAAGGGACCTTATGTTTTTTAGCTCAGCCAGGGAAACACAGTCTTCAGTGTTTGGTGGAAAGGGAAAGTGTGCTCCAGGATCCAGAGGGCAGCTGGCTTATGTAGATAGAAATACATGCTCCTTGTTTCCCGATTATCCCATTCTAGACTCCAATTCCTTGCAGTTTGATTGGCCCAAAAGGCATTGTTCTGATTAGTCGGAATAGAGCTGCTCTGGTTTATCAGAGTTACACAGCTCTGATTGAATGGGGAAAGCCTCAGTCCTACCTGTTGAAAGAGGATTCCAGGGACTCCTTTATAAGGACTGGCTCAGATGGCAGAATCACAATGCATGCTAGTGATTAAGTGCAGGCTTCTCTCTGAAGTGCAGTTTGCATGAGAGGCTCCTGTGTAGAAATGGATGCTACCCTAATTTTTTAATAATTTGAGCCCTGTAGCCACCATGAGCCCTTTTTAGTAGGTGTCCTCTTTCTCAAGATTCACAGCTATGCAATACAAATTGACAGGTTTTGTTTTTTTTTAACTGGCAAATTGTACATCTTAATCCTAATCCCCATTTTATGCATTCTCCCCTCCCTTCCAACTATCAACAATCAATTTGTTCTCTGTATCTAGGAGTTTGTTTTTGTTTTGTTGTTTGTTTGTGTATGTATGTATGTATGTATGTATGTATATTACACATGTAAGTGAAATCATATGGAATTTTATTTAAAATATTCACTATTTTTTTCTTTTCTTTCTTTATTATTTTTTAATTAAAAATTTCAATGTTTACATTATTGAAGCTGTTCCCCTCTGCAACCCCCCTTTACCTACCTCCTTCTCCTTTGGTCAACAACAAACTATTGTCTCTGTCCATGCAGTATGCATGTGTTTTTTAGCTAATCCCTTCACCTTCTTTATTCATAGCCACCCCCTCCCCTTGGGCATCTGCCAGTCTCTCTTATACTCTCTAGGTCCATCCATGCTGCAGCAAATGGCAAGATTTTCATTTTTTTATGGCTGAGTAATATTCCATAGCATATATATAACACAACCTTAACCATTCATCTATCAATGGACACATAGGTTGCTTCCATATTCTGATTTTGTAAATAATGTTGAATTGAACATAGCTTTTCAAATTATAGTACTGTTTTGTATTTATTTGGATAAATATACCTAGGATTGGAATTGATGGCTCATATGGTAGTTCTATCTTTTATTTTTTTATTTTTCAATTAATTTATTGGGGTGACATTGATTAATAAAATTATATAGGTTTCAAGTGTGCAATTCTATGATAAATTATCTGTATATTGCATTGTGTGCCAGCCACCTAAAGTCAAATCTTTTTTATCACTATACATTTGACCCCCTTTACTCTATACCCCCTTTCCTGTGGTAACCACCATACTGTTGTTCCTGTCTATGAATTTTTATTTGTTTGCTTTTTTAATTTTTTTGAGGAACTCTCAAATTGTTTTCCATAGTGACTGTTGATCTATTGATGATAGTCATTCTGACAGGTGTGAGTTAATATCTCACTATAGTTTTAATTTGCATCTCTCTGATGATTAGTGACATATCTTTTCATGTGCCTGTTGACCTTCTGTATGTCTTCTTTGAAGAAGTCCTGTGCCCATTTTTAAGTCAGGCTTTTGTTTGTTTGTTTGTTCATTTGTTTTTGATGTTATAAGTTGTACGAATTTCTTATATAGTTAGGATATTGACCCTTTATCAGATATATCATTGGCAAATGTCTTCTTACATTTAGAAGGTTGATTTTCATTTTTCGATGGCTTTATTGCTGTGCAAAGCTCTTTAGTTTGATGTAGACCCATTTGTTTATTTATTTTTTTGTTTCCTTTGCTTGAGGGGACATTTCCAAAATTATATTACTCAGAGTGAAGTCAAATAGTTTACTGCCTATGTTTTCTTCTAGGAGTTTTAGGTTTGGGGTCTAAAATTTCAGTCTTTAATCCATTCTGAGTTTATCCTTGTACCTTTTTGCAACAGGAAATGATATAGTTTCATTGTTTTCATGTGTCTGTCCATTATTTTGAGATCATTTTTTGAAGATACTGTCTTTACCCCATTGTATATTCTTGCCTCAGTTGTCATACATTAATTAGCCATATAGGTGTGAATTTGTTTCTGGGCTCTCTGTTCTGGTCCATTGATCTATGTGTCATGGAGTACCATGCTGTTTTTATTACAATAGCTGCATAGTATAGTTTAATATCAGGTAACCTGATATTTCCAACTTTGTTCTTTCTTAAGATTACTTTGGCTATTAAGGGTCTTTTTGGTTCCATATATATTTTGGGATTATTCTAGTTCTGTAAAAATGCATTGGTATTTTGGTAGGAATCTCATTAGATTTTTAGATGCAGTGGGTGGTATGCACATTTTAAGATATTAATTATTTCTATGCATGAACAGGATATATCCTTCCAGTTATCCATATCTTCTTCAATTTCTTTCTTTAATGACACATCGTTTTCCAAGTACAGGTGTTTCAACTTCTTGGTAAAATTTAATCCCAAGGTACTTTATTCTTTTAGATTTAATTGTAAATGGGATTGTTTTATTTTTCTTATTTCTCTTTCTGTTAGTTTGTTATTGGTGTATAAAAATAGAAATGATTTCTGAATAATCAATATTGTACTTTGCTGAATTCATTTATTAATTTTAAACATTTTTGGTTGATTATTTGGGGTTCTCGCTCTATAGTATCATTTCATCTGCAAATAACAGTTTCACTTCTTCCTTTCCAATTTGGATGCCCTTTATTTATCTATCTTGTCTGCTGTGGCTATGTCTTCCAATACTATATCTATACTAATAAAAGCCGAGGTGGCCCTCGTACCCTCGCATGACGCCCTCACATCATCACAAGATGGCCGCCCCCATGTTGTCACAAGATGGCCACCCCCATGTCATCACAAGGTGGCTGCCACAATATGGCCACCACAATATGGCTGCCACAAGATGGCCACCACAAGAAGTGTGGCAGCTGAGGGCAGTTTGGGGCGACTAGGCCAGCAGGGGAGGGCAATTGGGGGCAATTGGACCAGTAGGGGAGGGCACGAATTTCATGCACTGGGCTTCTAGTTAATAATAAAAACTGTCAGAAAAGTGGGGATAGACTAAAAAGACCTCATCATAATAAAAGCCATATCTGACAAACAACTAATATGCTCAACCATGAAAAGCTGAAAGTTGTTTCTTTAAGATCAGTAACAAGACAAAGTTGTCCACTTTCACCCCTTTTATTCAACTCCAGATGCCCAGTGCACAAAATTCGTGCATAGGGGTGGGGTCCCTCAGCCCGGCCTATACTCTCTTCAATCCGGGACCCTTCAGGGGATGTCTGACTGCCGGTTTAGGCCCCATCCCTCTTGCAATCTGGACTGCTGAGTCCTAACGCTCACCTGCCTGCCTCCCTGATCGCCCCTAACTGCCCTCCCTTGCTCTGGCATGATCGCCCCTAACTGCCCTCCCCTGCCAGCCTGATCGCCCCTTATTGCTACCCTCTGCTGGCCTGATTGCCCCTAACTGCTCCCCCCTGCTGGCCTGATCGCCCCTAACCACCTCTGCCTTGGCCCCTGCCACCATGGCTTTGTTCTGAAGGAAGGCAGGGCGACCAGAAGATATCTGGTCAACCCAGTCTAATTAGCATATTACCCTTTTATTAGTATAGATGGATGTTGGATTTTGTCCAATGCTTTTCCTTCATTTATTGATATGATAATGAGAATTTTTTCCTTCATTTTACTTATATGGTGTATCACATTAATTGAACTAGCCTTGCATCCCATGAAAAAAACCCACTTGATCATGGTATATGACCTTTTTAATGTATCACTGAATTCATTTTACTAATATTTTGTTGAGGAATTTTACATTGATGTTCTTCAGAGACAGTGACCTGCATTTTTATTATTTTTTGTAATGTCTTTGGTTTTGTTATCAGGCTAATGCTGGCCTAGTAAAATGAGTTTGGGAGCCTTCTTCCCTCCTCATTTTTTTGGAATATTTGAGAAGACTAGGTATTCATTATTTAATGTTTGGTAAATTCACCTGTGAAGCCATCTGGTCCAAGACTTTTGTTTGTTGATAGTTTTTCTTGCTGCTTTGATTTCATTAGCAGTTTTTTTGTTGTTGTTTTTTTTTCAGATTTTCTGTTTCTTCCTGATTCAGACTTGGAAGATTGTATTTTCCCAGGAATTTGTCTGTTTCTTCCAGGTAGTCCACTTTGTGGCATATAATCGATCATACTATTTTTATATAATCTTTTGCATTTATGTGGTACCAGTTTTCACTTCTCTTTCATTTCTAATATTTTTATTTGAAGCTTCTCTTTTTTTGTGATGATTTTGAGTAAATGTCCATCAAATTTGTTTATCTTTTCAAAGATCCTGCTCTTGGTTCCATTAATCTTTCCTATTGTTTTTGTTCAGACTATACTTTGTTTATTTTCACTGTGATCTTTAGTATTTTCTTCATTTTACTGACTTTGGTTTTTGTTTGTCCTTTTTCTACTCTCTTGAGGTGTAGTTATAGTGTTTATTTGCGATTATGCTTGCTTTGTGAGTTATGCCTCTCTTGCTATAAATTTTTCTCCTAGCACTACTTTGGCTGTGTGCCATAGATTATGGATGATTGTGTTTTCATTTATCTCAAGGTATCTTTTTAATTTTTTATCTTATTGTTAATTCATTTCTTGTCCAGTAGCATGATATTTATTCTTATGTGCTTTTTATTTTTCACTTTTCTTCTGGTAACTTATTTTTTGTTTCATAGAGTTGTGATTGGAGAAGATGCTTGATGTGATTTAAATCTTTACAGTTTTTTTTTTATATCCACACCAGATGATAAATTCTTACTGATTTTTGAGAGAGAGAGAAAGAGGGAGAGAGAGAAAGAAAGAGAGAGAGAGAGAGAGAGAGAGAGAGAGAGAGATCCATGTAAGAGAGAAATATTGGGCAGTTGCCTCTAAATGCACCCTCACCAGGGATCAAACCTACAATATGTGCATGTGCACTGATCAGGATTTGAATCCACAACCCTTTGGTGTACAGGACAACATTCCTATCAACTGAAAGACACATTCCAGGGCCAGTCTTCTCAAATTTATTGAGACTTATTTCTGGCCTAACATGTGGTTTCTCCTACTAAATTATGCATGTCCACATTAGGCAAAATGTCCTGCAGTTGGGCAAAATGTCCTAAAAGTCTCAATTGAATTCATCTGCTCCTCAGGAGTACCTCCTTAGCTTAGATAACCCTCTCCTTGCATAACTGCCACACTGTTGGTATGGGACCAGCCTGTTCAGTATTTCTGTTTCTCTTATCCATTTTGCCATAGCTCCCTCTTTTTATCCTAAGTCATAGGCCTTGTGTTCAGCTAGTCTTAAGGAGGTTCTCTTTGATGGCTGTTCTGTAATTTAGTTGTAATTTTTATGTCATTGTGGGAAAATGGGAAAAGGCAAGCAAAGCATTTACCTATCCTGCCATCATGACAGCAAGGTAGCCCAGATTTATTAATAATTAAGGGAACTATGTAAAATCCATTACTATGATACTTACATTCTATTTATAATTCTGTTAAAGTTTATTTTATACATTTTGTTGCTGTGCTTAGTTACCAACACATTTAGAATGCTTCTATCTTTCTGATGAATATTTTATCAATATTCAATTATATTGGTAAATATTATGTTTATTTTTAGGCTTAAGTTTTTATTTTATTTTTTTTAGTTTTATTTTGGGGGGCTTAAGTTTTTATAGTAATGTAATGATTATGTTAATTAATATAACTATCATATTATATGACAACTGCTTTTTGTCTAGTAACTTCCTGGTATATAATTTCATATTTTTAATATATCTATGTCTTCGTAAAGTAGGTGTTTTAATTTTAATTTACTCACAGTATCTTTTTTATAGGCTTTGCTATAAAAAAGTATTTATACATTCTTGGAATGTTAAATTTTGATGCTTAATTTTTGCATGTGTGAACAGGAAGATGTCATAATCTCATAATTTTCATATTATTTATTAATATATAAAGTCTGTATGTTTATTAAGCATTTGATAAATCTTAATCTGCTTTTTGTCTTTCACTTAGTCACTTATTATAGTATTTCATATCTATTGAAATGTGGTAACTTAGTAATTTTCACTTGTGACTAAGAAATAGAACTTGTCTTTCAGTATGATTATATGGGCTCTGAAGTGGCCATTGCAACTGAGAAAATTGTCCATATCTTTGGTCTTATCAACACTGTAAGTGTTTATGCTTTGTATTCTAAATAAGAAGCATTCTCAATTATGCAATAACATTATTTGTATGAATAGAATTAACATTTTTATAAAAGTATAGTCCTACCAACCTGTTTCACTTCCTATGGGTTTCATCTTCAAATTACAGTAAATTGAATATACTAGCATTCTGTATAGAGCTGTAATGTTATATTTGTGATTGTCTAAACTGTATATCATGCATCTTCTGTTTTTAGATGTTTTCCCAGCTGAAACTGACTGTTATGTTAACATCTTTGGAGATCTGGTCAGATCAAAATAAGATTTTATGTACTGGGCATGTTAGTGAACTACTACAAAGATTTGTGTCATGGAAAGAAAACAGTTTGTTTCAGAGGTCCCATGATATGGCATTCTTGTTGATGTAAGTTCCTTATTGCATTGTTTATCAAATTATTTGATATTTTAGCTATCAAAACTACATATAAATGTTAAGTATAATGACAAAAAAGAGTGTATGAGTACAATGTTGGCAAAGTACAAAATAAAAACATCAGACAACAAAGTAGCATAAAAAATCATGGTAGGCCATTATTCTCAGAGTGGACTATTTACCTGTGAAAATGTAATGAACTGGAAAATATAGGAAGTCTTGGGATATACATGGGCCTCTGAGGTTTTAAAAATTTTCTTAGATGCAAATACCTGAAACCATCATTTTCACATTAAATAAAATATAATAAGTTAAGAGAATGCAATAATCCTATATAATAAAGAGGTAATATGCAAATTAACCCTCATGCCTTCACAAGATGGCTGCCTATGACCAGGCAGGCAAGGATGTTAGTGAGGGATGACCAAACAACTAAACAAGCAGGCGCCGTGGGGTGATCAGGCTGGCAGGGGTTTAGTGAGGGGTGACCAAATGACTGAACAAGCAGGCTGAGTGGGGCAACCAAGCCAGCAGGCGGGGTTAGTGAGGGATAACCAAATGACTGAACAGCAGGCTGTGTGGGGTGACCAGGCTGGCAGGGGGGCGGGGCAGTTAGGAGCGACTAGGCCAGCAGGGAGGGAGCAGATGGGGGCGACCTGGCTGGAAGTGGGGGTATTTAGGGGTATTCAGGCTGGCATGCAGAGTCAGTGAGAGGTGATCAGGCTGGCGGGGAGGGGCAGTTAGGGGCAAGCAGGCAGGCAGGTGAGTGATTAGGAGCAAGCGATCCAGGATTGTGAGAGGGATGTCTGACTGCCGGTTTAGGCCCAATCCCTCGCGGGGTCCCGGATTGGAGAGGGTGAAGGCTGGGCTGAGGGGACCCCCTGCTGGGCACAAATTTTGTACACCGGGCTTCTAGTTGTATATAAAGCTGGTTGCAATTCACCAGATTAAAATGGTAATGTGCTTACCTCTGGTATTCCTATATTGACCTGAGTTGTAGCTATTTAATTACTTGCAGTATACCTTTCAAGGGATTATGTATAGATTTTTGTTTTAATAATTTCATTATTTTAGATTTAAAAAACTCATAATTCTGAAGTCTGAAAGAATTGTAGAATACACTTATAAATATTTTGGTGTATCCTGTAGAATCTAAGGTGAGGTTTGGGAATTTAGGAGCAACTTTAAGAACTAAAACGAATGAGGAGAGTTTGTACATCCTATTTCTCTTTTTCTTAGTGAGTCTGCTGCATATTCTGTCTCTCTATTTGTGCTCCAATCCAACATTTTTATATACTTTAAAGGTTTTGCTATGTGAAAATCATGGCAGTATGCTATCCTGACTGTTACAACCTAGAATTATATCCACCCAGAAGTGACAACAGTGTTAATTAAATATTTGGAAGGATCAGACACTGCTATGTTCTGGGAAGTGTATCAAATAATGTTGAAACGTTTCTTAGAACTTAACTTTGTAGGAACTATATATGGTTACCCAAATACAAAAATGATTAAATGCATTGGAGTTGATATGTAATATTCGCATTTTAACGAAAACATAGCTTCATTGAGGAATCCAATTCTTAAAAAGTCATTAAATTATTAATCATTTAAAATGCACTTATCCTCAAGAAAATTTTTATTATTTAGTTATAGGGATTATCCAAATTATGTGGGAGCAACATATCATGGAAGGGCATGCGATCCAAAGCTTGCTGCAGGAATTGCTCTGGTATGCATTTTATGCCCATCTCTTCAATAGTTATGTACCCTGTTGAAAGTTAATATCCACTTCAAGGGGGAAAAGTACATATAGTGTATCTACCACACCGTTTTGACAGAATATTAGAAAGTATTTTTTAAAGATTATGGAAACTCAAATGGTGTAATACTAAAAAGGGTTTTTATTATGGTAAAATACATATAAAATATAGTATCTTAACTACTTTTAAGTACATAGTGCAGTAGTGTTAAGTTTATTTACATTGTGTTAAGCTTATCTGCAGAGCTTTTCATATTTCATAACTGAAACTTTGTACCCTTTGAGCAACATGGCCCTATTTTCTAAACCTTCTAGCCCCTGACAACCACCATTCTACTCTCTGCTTCTCTGAGTATGACATTTTTACATTCCATGTATAAGGAAAATCATGTAATATTTGTCTTTTCCTGACTTATTTCACTTAGGATTGTATTACCCTGCTACATCCATGTTTTTGCAAAGACAGGATTTTATTATTTTTACTAGAGGCCCGGTGCACAAAAATTTGTGCACTCAGGGGGGCGGGGGGGTCCCTCAGCCCGGCCTGTGCCCTCTCGCAGTCTGGTACCCCTCATGGGATGACCACCTGCTGGCTTAGGCCCACTCCCCAGGGGATTGGGCCTAAGATGGCA